>NC_068357.1:108966542-109049042 GCF_020536995.1 Dreissena polymorpha | reverse complement strand
GACTATTTTTATTAGTGATACATTTTGTATGTAATTTAGATTTTGTGTCTACCTTTCAATGGACGCCGGAATACATCTTCAGCGTCATTAATTTGCAATTATTATTATTCATGTGACTGACCCAAATCTGCTTGTTTATTTAATGCGATTAATCAATTGCATTACATTTGGTTAATCACCTAGAAATGTAATCTTTAATATAATATGTCTATAACCGCAATGTTGAACCATACGCTACGTTAGAGTATGGACAGCAGATGTTAAAGCATGTATCATGTAGAGGTTTTATTTCGTTTTGTTGATTTTTTTTACTATTATAAGAACTATTATGGTAATGTTCCACTATATAATATCTTTAATTAATATGTTCAGATGTAATATCTTTTCAAATATTACTCTAATTAGAAAAGAGACTTAAAAGAGATTTAAGTAATGTGTTAACGTGTATTTTGCTCGGTAAATAAATAGAAACTTCCGTTTGAATGGCAGTGGGTCCCTTCATTCTAAAAAATACACTGTCAACCAACCAAACACATCGGCCTACTATTTTGTCTCAGTAGCATGTAAATATTATGTGGCTCTTAACAGCGGGTTCTCGAAACATTACTTAATAAAAAAAATATGCAAATACCTAACTTGTCAGAGAATGGTGACCAAAATCCAATTCCATAAAAACATGTCTATAACATAATCCCTAACTCTGTATGCAATACTAGTACTAGTAACAATTATGTTTCAACTCAGCCCTCAGGTGATAAATCAAGTCAGTCTCACGTTGGTAAATCTGTATTGTATGACATGGTTTTAACCCATTTATGCCTAGTGGACTCTCCCATCCTTCTAAATTGGATCAATTTATATCCAAAAAGGGATGTCTAGTATATTTATTTCTATATTCAGAATATTTCTTACAGAAATTCCTTCAAGCAAACATGCGGCGTCTCATCAGGGTCCACGCTGTTTGCCAAGGCCTTTTTCTAGACGCTAGGCAGAAATGGGTTAAAGGTTGTAATACAATTGTTTTGTATCAAATACAACCCTTTAATGATTTTGATACGATTTGACGACACTATGAACAGTTGTAGCTCCATCCGCGAAGCAAATCACTCAATGGCCTTTTCACAGAACGTTCATTTCATCTACCACATGAACTCCCTAAAGGCGCAATCGATCACGCAACACGACAGAGTCGTTGGTGATAGCGGGAAAGCCTCTGACGGGTCAAATGGTGTTATATTAATTCTAGTAACTAGTGTTAATATAAAATGCTATTGTTCAAATAAAAAGTTATTTTGCAATCAAAAGGAAACCACATACCATATGGAAGAAATTTTAATTGTAATAAAATTATCATATATACCAAGTATATTATACAACGTTGTAATATTAACCATCAGGGATATGTTCCTAGATCATATTTAAAGGGGCCTTTTCACAGATTTTGGCATTTTTTAACTTATTCATTAAATGCTTTATATCGATAAATGTAAACATTGGATCGTAAAAGCTCCAGTAAAAAATCAAGAATAAAATTAAAAAAAGGAAAAGAACATTGCCCGGACCAGGTTTCGAACCAGTGACCCCTGGAGTCCTGCCAGAGTCCTGAAGTAAAAACGCTTTAGCCTACTGAGCTATTCCGCCGAATACATATACATGAAGTATTTTATACCTTATATAAGCAATCTTCGTAGTTTCACAAAATTTAACGACAAAAACAGAACTCTCAAAATTATTCAATCGTTTCGCGTTGCAACGCTTTATATTTTTAGGTTTTAAAATCGTCAAAAGATGCATATAATGGCTATATTAGACCATGGTAAATGTTCAGTATTACTGTTTCCTCACAAATATCATAAATAAAACGAAAATTTGCGAATCTGAAACAACTTTTTTCAATTTTGTCAATTTACCAAAGCGTGAAAAGAT
Organism: Dreissena polymorpha; assembly: GCF_020536995.1. NCBI lineage: Eukaryota > Metazoa > Mollusca > Bivalvia > Myida > Dreissenidae > Dreissena > Dreissena polymorpha. The sequence continues at coordinate 109,047,116 of NC_068357.1, read as the reverse complement.
CCCTTTCACATGTATTTGAAATATAAGTACATTTTACCAGGGAACGAATGGGTCCATGTTTATTGCGAATATTCTCTAATCAATCATATGTTCTGTACCAATATGAACGTTTTCATTACTAGGGGTGGTAAATGTTCATCATTAGACAATGCATATTTATACCTTTTTTTAAATCACAGACACGAGACGAAACATCGACACCGTTGGCGCGACACCGTTGGCTAAAGCTGTAGCCAGCATTGTTGTCTCGGGTTTACAATGCGCATTGTCTCCATCAGGGAAGTCAATGTATCTAATACCGCATGCGACAGTAACATGCCGGCATCTTGTGGCGCTAAATCAACAGTTTTTCAATACAAAATATAATTGAACGAAAGTGAAAAGTTTGACTAACGCGTCCGAGAATGATAAAGCCGACCTACTTTTATTTCTGTTTCTATTTTTCTGTGTTATTACTTTACATATGTATTGATTTATAAACACTATAATTACACGCATGCAGTAATAGCAATAAAAAATAAAATGAAACAATACCACAAACATTTCTGTCGAAAATCTAACACGAGACTGTAGAAAAATAATAATTATATACAAGTCGACAAATAAATGAATGATGTTAATAAACTGTTCCACATTGTCCTAAAAGTTTCTATTTTATCTTTATAAAAAGACTTTCGTTCCTATACGTTACGCCTATTCTAAAGATATGTTTCAATATGATTTATAGTGGGTATGCTGTTCAGATATATAAGATTTATAGTGGGTATGCTGTTCAGATATATAAGATTTATAGTGGGTATGCTGTTCAGATCTTTAAAAAAAAAGATATTGCCAACAATATGATAACAATTACCAATATGTGACATGTTTGAATGACCTACTGAAACGTTACAGAATCTTACTTGTTCATCATCAATATTTGAAATAAACGGCTAATTTGCAGTTTGTTCGATATACACCTTAAAAACGTTCCAAAACTGTTGAATTGCGGGACATTCCCAAAACATACGCACATTCGAATCTGCTGACTTACTACATTCATCACACAAATATTGGATTGTGTTAAACCACATAGCAATAAAACAACTCTAACTTTAACTAACTAATTTGCATAATATATTTATACTGAAACATTCTTAGCTTGGTATCGTGTGTCAGACTAAAATGTTGAATAAACAATTGATTCGTTTCTAATTTTGTGTCAAATAATCAATAATTCCAATATCGCAAGGGCCTTAATACGGTTAAACCTATTTATTTTAGCTCGATTGCATTGAAAGCATGAGGCTTATTGAAACGCTCTCGAGGCCTTAATGGGAGTGATTTGCTTCGTAAGGACGAGTTTTTGGTTTACTAATTTGCAGATTTGTGTTGACTCTGAAATTGATGCGAGTAAATAGTATGTTTCTGTTTATTTTCTGTTTCTTGTCAGTCAAAATTCAATTTATCTTTAGTGCACGACATTGTTTTAAAAGCTCTTATGACATTGTTGTGTATCAAATGCTCCTCTTAAATGATATATTCACGATTCGTCAAAACTACGATCAATGTGATCAACATAAACATGCACATGCTTAAACGGAACACGTTCATGCCACACTAAGTACGTCCTGTTACTGAAATGTTGATGCCCACGTAATTAACAACTCTTACTGGGGATGTCACCACCAGGAAAACAGTTAAATTATCATCAACAATAACGGTGAAATATTCTGTGTATCAACGCAAACGACAAACCACAAACATTTGATTTTATAACGTATCTTTCAATGAAAAAAATGTGGACATTATCAACATATCGTTCTTTCTGCAAATAACAATAGCTTCTTAAAATGTGTCTATACGCATAAAGTGTTATTGTCCTAATGATGCATTGGTTCGGCATTGTCCAAAAATGGACAGGCATGTACAACGTCGTGTACACTTGGTGTTGAAATTGGTAAGATTCAATTAAACATATCATCTCCACTAACATGTAATCTCCATGAAACTAACAATAACGAGTACAACAGTGGTGTTTAGCAAATGCGCGTTAGTGTTGTATATTGAATTACGACATTTAACTGTAATTTATATACAAATGAATGCTTTTTTGCAGCTGCGCTTCGAACTTAAAGGATTTGCATGTCTCATCAAGAGCCGCCCTTGAATCGAGAGCAAGACATTTGAGACACATAAGAATGAGCGCAGGAGGCGTGCAGTGCTCAGTGGAAGTTGGTTTTGCATCTCAACATTTTGTAGACAACATTTATGAATACTATAAGCATATACCAAACTACATAGTGGTTAATTAAATATGCATATGGTTTGTTCATATATTTTTCAGTTATTTATGGTATTTGAAATTAATTAATAACATACCATTATATAGTTTTAGATATATGTACATCAACGAAGAATGTGCTTATGTGTGTTAAGTGTATATCATGGGCGTCTGATTGTTAAAAAAATTCATTCATTTTTTTTTAATTTATTAAAGAATAATTTCTATAAATAATGATAAATATTATCTGAAGTAGCAAAGAAGTGTCGTCGGTTTAAGATAAATGTTCAAATCTCGTATCGTTAATAAGATACACGCAGACGACGATTTTAGTAATGACTTTGTGACGTCTACAAACGGTATATAAGCTTCGGGTTCGACATATCTCGTCCCTTTGCTGAATAATGTTAACTTACCAATCGTGTTAACACATAGCCACATAACTAGTTCTACAATGCTGCGTAATGTTCGCAGCGTGCGAAGACGAGCGAGGTTAGCAGTAGCGGAATGTGGACAGAGAGAGGGACGGGCGATGCGGGCGGCGATCGATCATTCAACCGAGGGCCAGACAGCGTTGAAGGGATGCGGTGGAAACCGCCCCGGTATCATGGGGTGAGAAGGTGCCGTACACCAGATGCAGCTCCCCGCCCAATTCCAGATGCCATCGATAGTATTATTAGTCCATTAAGGGGGTAATTGTTCGGTCCGACATAACATTCAAGTCTCATTTAAACGATTTCAAGACACAACTAAATATTTCAATACTTCGTTTCCGGTGACTATCATAGTCTGGACAGACATTGTGCCAATATTAAATTTGAAGTCTCCAGAAACGGAAAACAAAGCAATAGATATGAAATGGAAACATGTTCATCCATTTTGTCGCAAAGTGATGCGCTCTGTGAGTGTTTTTTTTAATCAACGTTGAGTTGAAAACACCGAGTTTCTTTTTAGGAATGATGGCGTTCATTTATCTGACGTCGGATTCGACATGTATTTTTCATTCAGCGGGTGAGTCTTTATAATAATTAATACAAAGCATGCGGAAAGTCTATGTTGTGACGTGACCGGAAGCATAACAATTATAAATATGTAATTATATAATGATATAAATACGTCCGGAAGGTCACTGTAGGATTTTGTCGTCACATATTGCTAGTCAGTGTGTGGATGGCAGAAATGCTTTCACAATTAATTGTGGTATAGTATGGGCGTTCTAGTACTTACTTGATGGCACGGAGTGCCTATGTGTACATGGTATATCTCTTTTCGGCTTTCGAAAATAGTGAGGCTATGCCAATATATTACTGTAGGTTGCACTGTGCAATGTACAGTACGCCGTACCGAGAATGTCTTTTGCCGGGCGCTGTAGCCTTAGCGTCTGCGCAAATACAATGTTATCCATTTCCGAACCAGTTGCATAAATAAATGTGAGCTTATGCGAATGCGGTACCTTATCTTTTGGCGATGATTGCATAAACGAGGAGCTAAATTAATAGTGCAACTGGATTTGGGATATCTTTAGGGGAGTACTTCCGGTCGCCTCCACGACATGCCTAAATTGTAGGGCTAGTCTATAGCTGGGGTTTTATTATACTCTAGTTCATATCTGAGGTAAATTATATTCCGACATATGGCCATTAAATTCCATTTATATTGGTGCATTGTTTCTTTCATATGTTTTGTATTGTTCAAAGATAGTAGATCAAAATGTAATGATGTTATGTACTAAATTAAATCTTGTAATAAATATGCAACTGACAAAGTCGGCTTTTGTAGTAATTATGCAGCAGTGTTTTTATATAAATATAACGTAACTAAACGTTCATGAGATAGAAACACGTTAAAAGATGGCTACACTTTGTAATCCGAATAACTCGAACAGGATGAATGAATCGAATTTTGGTTAACGAATGTGGTTCTGAGCTGCTTCCTGAAATAGCTAGTACATATGAGTCGCGTTCTGAGAAAACTGGGCATAATGCATGTTCGTAAAGTGTCGTCCCAAATTAGCCTGTGGAGTCCGCACAGGCTAATCAGGGACGACACTTTCCGCCTAAATTGGATTTTTTGCTAAGAAGAGACTTCATTTTAACAAAAATGTCATAAAAGCGGAAAGTGTCGTCCCTGATTAGCAATGTATACTATTAGCGACACTTTACGCACATGCATTATGCCCAGTTTTCTCAGAACAGAGCTCATATGAAATTTACCGTAAGCTTATCTTTTTTACCTTTTTTAAATAAAAAAATTAATGGCATTGTTAAATACATTAATTTCAAGTTTTCGTCTTACGATACCGATATACATCATACAAGTCAGGTTACATATTATTCAGGCTAACACTAAACTTTTGGAATTCTCTATGAGCAACGAAGTTAATTTTACAAAGGTTAGGCTTAATATTAAATCTTAATTTACGTTTATGTGTTTTAAAACTTAATGGCAACCAATACTATTCCACGACGATGTCATCGTACGGACAAAAGGTTTCGGTCGTTGGAAGTTAATGCACTGATGTCGTTAAAATTTGTAAACAAAGTTTTTGTAAATATGTGTTTAAATATATCTTGTTGAAATTGTTTACTAACTTTATTTAATCGATATAAAGGTCAATTTTGCAATCTGCGGTTGGTATTAGTTTCGAGTATAAACGTTAAACGTTACAGTGGCGCAATAGTGTATGTAAAGATGACTTATTAGAACGAAATAACAGCAATAAGCCGAACCCTTACTATATTTGCATGGCACAATCATTATGTCATGTTTGTTGACTGAAGGGCAAAAATAGAAAACAACACGTAAACAAAACGACCGTAAAACAATAACATGCATTTGTGACTACAAAAGCGACACGACCATGCATCTTGCAGGTTTGGAATCTTCAGTCGGTTTTTCTTGACCTTATAAACTCTGGCTTCCTGAGCAAAAAAAGTGCTGATACACTTACAACTGAATCAATGCATACGTTGGAACAAAATAGTATTAAATGATCAAGTCGTTTGATCTAATGTATAGAGAATAATTGTTTTCGGTGGAATATCGATTTTAATTCACCAGTGATCATAGACAATAATATTTTCACGAGTGACGCAGTCATTGTTAATTTTCACTGTTAATTTTCACTGTTTGAAACCGTGAATTATCGGTTTTAATTCACTGATAGTTCTCTATAAACCATCGGAAATAATAAAATAACTAGCCTAGATTGGTCTGATGATTTTCCATAATACTTAAGAGTCAGGCTGAAATATATCTGGGATGCTCCATTCATTTTATATTTCATTATTACTGCATAAACAGATAATTCAGTGAAAGTTGAACTGTGATTTATTGGGTTAACGTATTTCCGATATAAATTTATATAATCATAACGAACACCAGCACACGCATTTGTAACGAATGCGTGTCTTTAAAATGGTAAATAAGGAATATTAAATTGATTTTCACAATAATGTAAACATTTATTGTTATCTTCAGTGTTTGTTTGACAAAAAGCCAAACTCGACAGAAACGGTTTGGTTAATGTTTCTGAAATGACGTCTGAATATAATCACTGACTTGGTATCAGGCCAGGAAAACACAACACAAGATACTATTTAACGAATAATTATACCGTACAATGTTAACCAATGAAGTGACATTGACAACGTGTGTTAAATATGTGTTGAGCAAACGCGAATATGAATATGTTTCTAGTTATATTTCCACCAAAGTAATAAAATTGTGTGTGTAATTTTGTATATTTTCATTTCACCTAAACAATGTTGTTGTATCAACTAAAAAGTATATAATTAATATAAATCAATTTAATATTACGTTCAAGACTTTATTTAACATAAACGTTAGTATTAATCAAAAAAATATTTAAGAACTTTCAAATTTCTGTTATAAAGAAAGGTATGAAAACAGTCCATGCGTCTTTTTCCGATTTCGAAAAACCAGGGATTCCTATTGGACATCTTATCCGGGAAATCCAGGACCTTTGCAATATCTTTCACACGGTGAAGTGCAGCATAGCTGCCCTTTGCGGCAATCCGCATCGGTTGTGCACTGGTGTGATGGTGTCTTGCAATTTTCGGGTCTCAACATAATGTGGGCGGGACACTCGTTCACTGCAATACACGTTTACTCATTATAAATTACACTTTTAATACTATAACTTTAATGATGTTGAATTTATGAGAACTATTGTGTGTTTTTTTCAAGAAAGCGATACGAAATTAAGACAAAAGCTGCTAAATTATTTACTCAACAAGCTTAAAAGATATATGATATTATAAAGTAATGGCGGCATGGAAATATAGCACGTGTTTGTCACTTTCAATTTAAGCATTATCACAACAATACCTTTTTTCTATCAAGATTTGATTGTTAAAATGAGTTGTCAAACGACAGGTAAGTAAGAGTTTTCCATTGCCATGGTTTGAGGCTGGGTCCTGTGAACAAACGCTACCGTTCGACAACTATATTTAAGGGTGATCAAAAAACTGTTGCGTGTTTAAGGCTATGCAAATGATAACCGTTTTCTTTTTCAGAAACCTTCTGAAAAGCGAAATATTTATTAGTTTAAACATTTTGATTGATGAACAGACATATGTTAAAACTTGTATAATTGGCATACCGATAGCATTTCGGCAACACTTTCGCCAAACGCAAGTGTATCCAGATTTGCAGGGATTCTTTTTGTCACAAGCTGGCCCTATATCTCCTGATGGACAGGAATTCCTCTTGCCTGAAACAGCTAATGAAACACTCCAAATATCAATCAAATGTATGCAGACGGAGAACAACAACTACCACCAACACCATTACAAACACAACCACCTCTACTACTTCTAGTAGTAGTACTTTAACTACTTTCTTGTGTTACGTGTTTTACTTTGGCTTACTTATTTTACAAATACTTGTTATTACTTATTTTAATGTAAATAGGCATATTAAAACTGCAACTACTTTTTCTATTGTTGTAACTTTTACTACAATGCAACTTTTACTTTGAATTTGAAACGTGCTGGAAGACAAAAATTAATTTACCTGCTGTAGCGCAAACCAAAAGACACAATGGTAATACTAGTCGAAACATTTCGCAATCCGTTGTGTTTTAGTCCAATGCAGAGCGTATTGAATGCGCGAACGTATTTGAACGTCTACTTATACACGCAGAACTATTGGTAAGCGTATTATATCCAATCAAATTACAAATTTGTGACGAATATATTTGCATTAATTAGTGTTATTTTATGTTTCTCAATATTGCGACACTGTTGTGGTCTAGCGTAAATATGAAACCTCATAACCGGACGTGTTTCTAATTGTAACGTGTCGTCAATGCGTCTGAACAAACAACGTCAAACAATGTCCATGATTTTATTCTATGTTAATCGAGAATAAAGAAAAACGTACACACTTTCTGATTGGCCCTAATTGGTAAACGTTTAAGTGTTCACATAAGATGGTCAGATCCGGGAGCTCCGTAGTGCAGAAAATGGCACAAGCTGACACCACAATTACCAACGCAGACAGGTTGTATCATGTTTTATATATGTTGCTTTACGACATATGTATTAATTTTAAAACAATATACACGAATCGGAACACGAAACGTACGGTAATAATATTGAATGTATAACTTAAGTTTTAATTCTACGTAATGATGTTTAGTTGCATTTTTAACGTTTTATAAAAGATCCGGTTAGTCATTTCAACATTTCCTACATAACAATGTTATGGACAGCTTTGAATGGTGTTTGAATGCCATCGCATGATATATGCGTGAGCAAGATTTATTGGACAGTATCTTCGGAATTGTTTTGGCAATATATCAACAATATTAATGCTACTACAAATCGTAAAAGCGCTTAAATATGTAAAGATGTATTTACATGTAGCATATTTTGACGGCCATTTTTGTTAATAAAGTTAGTTGTTTTTAATTTAATTGACGATTACTTTGATAGGTGTATCCTTATATTCAAATCAAACAAATATAAACTGTATATCCGCAAACAACTTAGCCACCATCCTCTAAACATCTAAATATTTGTTAATAATCGGACGGTTTGTCAGCAATGATTATTCAGCGAGCACTATGGAACTCGCCTTGAACGGACACGTGGTATCTTGTCAACACTTTTTTTCAAATAAGGGTGTTTTGAAAGGTCGCATATAAATCTCATTATATGAACTTGAATCTATTAATTGTACACGTATTTTATCACACGGAGAAGACGGAATAGAGAGAAGTTTGATAACTCGGTCGAAGTGACATTTTTAAAGTGCATTTCATGTTATATCGCATTAGTTGTAAATGTGAATTTATTTTCGCGAGTTTTTGTGCATTTACATATAGCAGGGCCCTTCTGTGTATATGATCATGTTGATGCGATTTTAACCAAATTATATTTATAAAACCCACTTATTTCCGTACCCCCTGTGGTACATATATTTTTTTAACATGTATCTGCTAACTTAAGGTATTGCAGCTGCTTCCACTCACTTGTCTTAACTTCTAAGTTAGTTCATACAGAGATTATGGTGGTTTAATATCATAAGACTTTAATTATTTTCTTTAAAAAGCAGTCAAATCAACACACACAAAATATAATAAAAATGTATTTAATTTTATTATGTTTTGATTGTGTTTAATTCTTTCTAACATCTTCATTGCATCAAGATTGATTTGATTTTTTCTATGTAGCATGTGAGGTTGTGCATAGGATGAAAGGAGAAGACTGCTATATGAGTTTAATTGATCTTCTTGAAGAGGACAACTTTTACAATTTAAAAGGTTTAGATTAAAATTAAAAAAAAACGAGAACAGAGTAAAGAGAATTAGGTCCTCATAGGTTAATCCAATGCAGCTATATTGTAAGCTATATATAGTTTGTATGGAAATTGGTGTAACAATTAACAAAATAAACACAATTTAAGCTTAGTTTTTAAAGACGAATTGTCTAATCATGTTATTTCAGTAATGCTATAAGTGATACTATTTGCAGTCACAAAATGTCGATACACAATAGTTTGTACTAACATAGGCATTTACATGCCATACAAATAATCAAATAATAAATTATGCAAACGTGCATGTGTTAATAAATCAGTCGAACCAGGAAATAAGTGGTCGTTTGTTAAAGAGATTTGCGTAAGCTCTCCAACCTGGGACACAATATATATAAAAGGTTCACATTCTAAGCTTTAATCTTGAAATAACGAATATCCAGACATATTTTTAAGATAGAGTTTGGGTGACTACAAACTATGTCTTTATTTCAGGCAAGCGAACAATTGTGTGTAAGAAATTTCACTCTTTACCCCCGTTCTCACAGAGCTGCGACTCATGGCCCTATTCCACTACGAAAATAAGCCCACGATTCGCTAGGATTTATCACATTTATTGAATCGGGAAGACTCGTGACAGTCTACGATTCAGTTACCACACTGCTACGATTGAGTTACGACGAATCTTGAGGTTCGGTTCAAATCTTACGAATAGGGTCGCGACTTCACTACGATGTGGAAGAATCTAATGCGACTGTACTACGAACGATGCAGAACGGTCACGACTAAGCAAGGGCCTCAACGAACGCATCCATTTATTAGGCGCCATTATCTATAAATATTGATCTAAATCGCGAGAATCTTAGCACGCTCGCAACTCACTCGGGGTGAACTCCTAAGAGTCTTGATCTAAATTGCGAGAATCTTAGCGGGCTCGCAACTCACTCGGGGTGATCTCGTGAAATTCTTGACAAAGTCGTAGCTGATTCGTAGACACATGACGTAATCACCAATTCCCCGATTGAGTCACGAATTACCTACGATTCAATTACTTCTCAAGAGCGCACTACGAGTCAACTGCGATGACACTGACAGTATTTGTGCATGCGTGCGTCATTGCGGTCGAAAATACAATACAGTGATGAAATAAACATAAAAAGGTTGTTTAAAATCAATCAGTTAAAGTCAGTTTAAAATGGCAAAACGATGTGCAAAGTGTACGTTTATGTGCGTTTTGGATTTTAAATGCCCCGTAAACGAAAAGAGTTCTCCAGAGACTGTACAGGTAGCTTCTCAGAAGACAAAGAACCCGCGTAAGTCGAAAGGAAAGATGGCGAACAATGGGAGCGGTGTAAACAATCCATATACCTCTACACCAAAGCCAAGTGGCGTTATTCAATCACCACAGATGAACGGCTCATTTTTGCAGGCAGGTCAGACTTTCAATACAATGAATCCAATGACTACTTTGTATCCATTCCCGCCGAATAGCAATTATGGTTTATGGTTTATTTATGAATCCTGCGTCCCCAGGGTTTAATAACTTTAATCAATCGGCAATACCAACCATGATGTGTTCACAGCCGAATACAGATTTTACCACAGTATTGAGTATGCTCATGTCCCGGATTGATACTATGGATAAGAAACTTTCCACATTAGAGAACTTACAACTGTCAACACACTTTGTTTTCTAATGTCACGTATTTTCGCGACCTTCAAATTTTTTCTTTGACCTCTAAATTTTCGTACTTGTACGATACCTTAAGACAATTATGTCTGCATATACTCTGTGTGTGTTGGGGCTATTGCTCACCCCTCATCATATTACAAGTGAAGACCCTGCATCTAGTTACATGAAAAATATTCATGAAGTGACAGACCCATCTCACAGTCACAGTCTTTGGTCCAACTTTGCTAAACAGATACCGACAAAGCAGGCAGTTGCTTTATTGAACCAATTTTTCCAGTTAATTAAACATCATAACCCAAATCCAAATCTTAAGTTGTATTTCGGGCTGTGTTCAATTCTGCTTACTAGAAAAAACAGTAAAAATTTTGGCAGGAACCGTCTCACTTTATTCTACTTATGTGTATTACTCATCATATTAGGAAATAATACACAATCAACCTCAGGTCCAGTTAGTTCAGACTTATGTGGCACTTGCAATTTAGCAGTTAAATGGCATCCAGATAGAGGAGTCTTTTGTGAAGACTGTTTCATGCAGAATGTCAGGGCATAAGTTCACTTACATATCAGTATCATTGTGATCATTCAAATGAACCGTGGCAATGTTCAAACTGTGGTGTATTTCATTTTAACTCTACTTTCTTTGACCACACAAAGTCTATGCAATCAGATAATTCATTATAACATGTCAGTACAGACAACTCATCCGTCATTACATGTATGCGATCCCCAGGCTCTGGACAGTAAGCACCCTTACACTGTAGCACACCAGTCAGTAAACAAACATGCATAACTACAAACTCTCAATCTATGAGACACAACAAATTACCAACTCACAAATCACAGTATGTACAACACTTAAAAAATGTGACTGTAAACTGTCAGTCTGTTAAGAAGAAAAATTCAGAAGAGTTTCCATCTGATTACGATGTTTACAGAAATGATCGAACAGGCAGGACTGGAGGCGGGGTGTTTGTACTGGTTTCAAATAAGTTTAGAAGTCATGCTCCTGTGATATTAAAATCTTCATCTGAAATTATTTGGGTAAATATAAAGCTAAATGGTAAAGAAGACCTGCAGCAACCGATTGTATAAACGCTGGTTAAAGTTACCGCTCGGTAACATTCAAACCTTGGTAAGTTTGCGGTTATTCAGGTTTAGTAATCTTCAAGGTAACTCGATTGTATAAACACGATATACCGCAAAGTAACCTAACCGCGCATAGTGGAATTTAACCACCGGTAACTTTAACCAAAACATTCCCACAATGCATTTTCTAATGACGTAATTTTCGCGCAAAGTGTCACGCTAATAAACAGCGACATGTATTAATTTTTATCAAATTCATTTACAAATGAACTCACAATAAAATAAAGTGTACATTTTAACTATAAGTTCATCAAAATGACCAGGGACAAATTGATAATGATGTCGGGATTTGCATCATTGAGCGGAATCCCTGGTGCTTTCAAACTGCAAGAGAGTGCTTGCAAAGACGTCTATTCTTCTAGTTGTTCTAGATGTAACATTAAAAGTAAACATGGTCGTCGTAACATGCTATGCTATTCTTCTTATTTGTCTTATATCCCGTTTTAATGACTGCGTTACAAAATAATACGGGAAATAATATCTTTCGCAAAATAACTGGTCATTATTAACACCAATGGATTAATAACACCACACTGGAATTCGGAATGTCCCATTTAGTACACGGGTATAATGCATTCATTTATCTGTTGTGTAATGGGGTGTTTTCCATTCTTTGTTTATTAAAATATTAAATTATTTTCTTGTACAATAAGAGAATTTACCATAGACAAATTAAACATTATTCAAGTTTAAATATATCTTTGTATGAATAAAACTGCAAATGCAACTGAGTTCACCAACGGCTATTATTTGAGCCGCGTGCTGAGAAATCTTGGCTTAATGCATGTGCGTAAAGTGTCGTCCCAGATTAGTCTGTGCAGTCCACACAATCTATTCAGGGACGACACTTTGCGCTTTTCTGGTATTTTGATTTTCAAGGAAGTCCCTCCTTACCGAAAATCAAGTTAAGGCGGAAAGTGTCGTCCCTGATTAGCCTGTGCGGACTGCACAGGCTAATCTGGGATGACACGACACTTAACGCACATGCATTAAGCCCAATTTTCTCAGAACAAGGCTCATTTAATAAACTGCTCCGGTTCATTTTAACAGCAGTAATGTACATAGAGTACATGACGTAGCTTGTGACGAAGAAGAAAGTTTATTGAGTTATTAAACTCATTTGAATAGTGATAGGACGGCATATGGTCTTTATTTAACTTTGCTAACATAATTATTAAAGACCCTAGATGCAAAATCGTATATTATTGAATTAAATGAATTATTTATGGATTTTAAAGGATTATTAAAGGAAAGATACTAGTTCGAACGTGTTTTGTTTTTTGTTTGTACTTTTGTCGTTCCCTGTTCTCGGAGAAATGATTTTAACATGGGCGCCATTGATGCATCGGATCACACACGGCATACCCATAACATAATATAAAAACACGTTCTGTGCGTCCTTAAATTCGTCGTCCGAAGTCGGAAATCGTATTGCCCTGTAAATTAAGTCAAATAAAGTGTCAGTCGCAGCAATTTGTTGTTTACTCGTCGAAATTGTGAAGGTCGTCGATGGTTAGCTTTTATAATGTCGCGAGCCGCGGCCATTTTGTGTAGGTTACCTCTCGGTTACTTGTACTTACCCACCTAGGGAAGCAGGGTATGTTTTAACAGGGTTTTAACCAATTGGTATAACTAACCAAATTTTATACAAACGCTTACCGGCCAGTAACCAACACGTTACCGACTTTTAACCGCCGGTATGTGTTTAACCGCCGGTTTAACTGTTTATACAATCGGGTGCTGGTCTGCAGTGCATACCGACCTGACAGGGATTTTACATGTATAGACGAGCTGGATCATACCATCAGTCTGACTGATGAATTAAATAGTACAATTCTAATTGGGGGCGATTTTAACCTTGGGGAAATCAATTGGAAAAATAAAACTGTAGACTCTAATGCTTCACACCCAGAAGAATGAAACACAATTTTAAACTTTCCAGATACTTATTCATTAAACCAAATAGTTGATGAACCAAAAAGCCTATCTGATACCACTAGGAAATGTCTTGACCTGTTTTTCTTGTCTAATCCTTCTTTAGCCGAAAAAGTTAAGGTCATTTCAGGTTTTAGTGATCACTGCTGACACTGCATCCCTTTTGTTGATATTTTATCCTCTGCTTAAATAAATCGGAAAAAGAAACGGAAAATACTTCTGTTTGACAAGGCTAACTGGTCGGAAATCAAAACTGGTTTAATAAATTGTATAAATGTAAACAATATTAATGATATGAATGTCCAGAAGCATTGGGACAATTTCAAAGTCTGTCTTAACACACTTGCTGAAAAATACATACCAACTAAAACTGTTTTTGGCAAGACGCATCTACCATGGCTGAATTCTGACATTAAAAAGCTAATGAAAAAACGTGACCGGACTTATAGCAAAATGAAAAAGACTAAGAATTACACTTTACTTCCAAAAATTCAGAAGATCAGATCATTAATACAAAAGAAAATTCGTAACTCTTACTGGGACTACATGAACAACATAATATGTGATGAAACAGAACATAAACATGGGACAAATAAACGTTTTTGGGGGTTCATAAAAAGCTTAAAAAATGACTCATGTGGTGTAGCACCCTTTAGAGATGATGGGGTCTTAAAATCTAACCCCAAGGAAAAAGCTGAAGTCTTAAACACATTTCTTCTGTTTTCACTAATGACACAAACAGCTCATATCCAGATCTTGGTAATAGTCCGTATAAAAACATGCCATCAATTAATATTACGGTAAATGGTGTTAAGAAACTCCTACTAAAACTGAATCCTCAGGGCCAGACCAAATCAAACCCAGAATCTTACTGGAATGTGCAAAGAAATTGCACCTATTTTTAAAATTCTTTTTAACAAAGCACTTATTTCTGGTTCTGTCCCTTCTGACTGGTCCATGGCTTTTGTAGCTCCTATTTTTTAAAAAGGTGAAAAGTACCAAGCTAGTAATTATAGACCAGTCTCATTAACATGTATTGCTTGTAGATTGTTTGAGCATATCGTTGTAAGTAACATCTTAGTACATCTTTACAACTTTAATATCCTGGTTTGACAACCAACATGGCTTTCGAGCCCGGCGGTCTTGCGAAACCCAACTTGTGTGTTTTATCCATGACTTAGCTTCTACCATGCAGAGAGACCAGATGGATGTTGCCTACATGGATTTTAGCAAAGCATTCGATGTTGTACATCACGGTAGATTGTTGCTGAAACTAGCCCATTACGGCATCACGGGCACTACACACTCTTGGATTAAAGCTTTTCTTGGTAACCGTAGTCAACAGGTTGTAGTAGATGGGGCAACTTCCACCATGGCCCCTGTAATTCCTTGCGTACCCCAGGGATCAGGTCTTGGGCCTCTTCTGTTTCTGCTCTACATTAATGATCTACCTTCGTCTGTGAAGTCAAACGTCCGCCTATTTGCGGATGACTGTGTCATGTACAGATCCATAAAAACTTTGGCTGACACTAGTCAGTTTCAGAGAGATCTAGATAGTCTATCATTGTGGGAGCTGAAATGGAAGATGTCTTTTAACATAGAAAAATGTCATATCATGCAGGTTACGAGAAACCTTAAACCATTAAAACAGCCTACGCTCTTCACAATCAACCTCTGTCTGTTGTAAACCAAGCCATTTATCTTGGCGTTGAAGTAAGCTCAACTTTGAACTGGTCACCTCACGTAATAAATTAAGTAGTAAAGCAAGCCAGAGCTTTGGATTCTTAAAACGAAACATTCATTCTTCTAAAATAGAAACTAAGGCAGCGGCATATAACAGGATTGTTAAACCATCCTTGGAATATTGGTCTAGTGTGTGGGACCCTTACCATCAGATAGATATTGATAAAATTGAAAATGTTCAGCGTCAAGCCGCCAGATTTGTAACGAATAATTACAGCAAGACACCAGGCACGGTCACAAATATAATTAAGGATTAGAATTGGAATACCTTGCAATCAAGAAGACAACAAGCTAGACTCATTTTGTTCCATAAAATAGTATATAATCATGTTGACGTCAATCCCCTTCACTATATCACTCCATACATTAGACACTCATGCCATCACCACCACATGGCATACCAAATACCACCAAGTACAGCTGATTACCACAAATTTTCTTTCTTTCCAAGAACAGTTGTACAATGAAACACACTTCCATCTTATGTAGTCAGCGCTGATACGATCCCTGGATTTAAATCAGTGCTGTCTACATCAGTGTTCCTTCCTTAGATCACATGTTTTTGCTTTTATCCTGTTTTAAACTCGACTAATATTCTCACCACACGCACAGTTGTATATGTATATCTTTAAGTCTTAAGGGCTTAAGGTGTTAGGTGTTGCAACTTTTTCGGCGTAAGCTGCATAAGCCAGCTTTTCACCTTAGCCTGACCTTTGTAAGTGTCCAATAAAATTCCAATAAAATTTCCCGCGGCTAGGTACGAATGAATACACTTCATTTATTACATTGAATGATTTGAGTTTACCACCAGAACATTGGAAACATATCCGCGTCTTTGTAACACTGTTTTACTGTATGAAACAATTTTATCTCGAATGAGAAGGCTTAATAGATAGAACAGTTTTACACTCAATTCTCGACATCAATACAGTTTGTGCGTACACCTTTTATTTTCACAGTATTACCAGCGCAAGAGCGTTTATACTTAAAAGGCTATGTTCTCATATTTAGTACTTACTTCCTTATTCCTGTCAACATGTTAACATGTAAAAGTATAAAGAGCAATGGAAGCGAGGCCTCACTTTAAAGCATTGCATTTCAACCCGCGAGGTATATCGGGTCAATTCGCGGACATTCAGAGTTTATATACAGGTCATCACCGGAGTTGGCGGCCAGTAAAATAATCGTTATATAATAAAGACGCTATCCGTGAACTAGGTGACCTGGAATTTTCTTTAGACCAGAAATATGTTAAATGAAGATATTCAGCAATATAATTATGGTATGTAAATAATAGATTCTTAATGTGTTTTCAACAATACAATGATAAATATTATTGTTGATAAATTTAACAATAATTATTCGTCCATATTGCCTAATGTACTAAAGTGATATTATGAGCATGTAACAGTTTATAGGTGTCTATCGCAACCGTTGATTATTTTTGATGTTTCTACTTCATATACACTTATATTAATTAATGCAGCATCATCATACTAAAACAATATACCAGAAAGAGAAAAATAATGCATTTGAATATCAACCGTACTTTCGTTTGACAACTGATCATGCGTTTACGAGTTGAACCTAAATTTAGTTTTAGTGCAGATTTGTTCATACGACACAAAGACACGAAATTGTTTTACGGATCATTTTAGCTTACAGGACTGGGTGGGTCACGTAAGAATATCGAATATAAAATATATTTTTATAAACAACTGGTAGCAAGGTTAGTTGCAGATAATTAATCAGTAACCACATTTTAACTAACTATTTTGACCTGTTAATTCTTTTCAGCTCAATTCAACAGTGCAAAATGCCCATAATATCACTTTAAGCATTAGCACGATGATAATTGATACTGTTAATAATCGAATCAAATAGCAATGCCCGACAAACCACTAAAACAGGTTTGTTCGAAGAACGCGCCTATAAATACGGATACTTCTCGTGTGGCCGGTTGACTCATATGTTTAAATTTCACTTCCATTCTTCTTGTGGTTTTCTGTTTTGTATCTATAGGTTTATGACCAGCAATATGTTATAATGTAAAATAAGCCGCGAAAACTCCCCGTAACATCCCGTACTGCGTGTGATGCAGCTAAGAACTGCACAGAAAAAGACATTCGCTATCCTTGATCTCATTCATTAAACTATTTACGCCGTATATCTTTTTTAAAGATATTTCTTGTTTATCATTGTTGATAGGATTTTCCTGAGTGGATTGAGTAACTCGGGTAACCTATCAATCTATTTCTTTTTAACCCCCTACGCATGGCCATGTATTAGTAACAAACATAGAAAAGAAGAGGGATAATCTGCTGTTTTACAAATTACCCGAGAAAAAGAGGAGCAGAGTGAAAGAAAAATCCTCGAATTTATCGAGGCGAAATTAGGTATTGAACATGCTGCCGGAGACATTAAACTGCCTCGCGCACACAGAATTGGGCGATACTACAGCAACAAAATTCGACCAATTGTTGCAAAATTTGCACATTATCCAGATAGAGAAAGGGTCCGAAAGGCGGCAAGAATCTCAAAGACGCCATATGGTATCTCGGAGCAATTCCCGATGGAGGTGATGGACACTAGACAGAAACTGATCCATATCACGAAAAAAGCAAGGGAGCAAAATAAAGAGGCATTCCTGAAAGTCGACAGGCTTTTCATAGACGGTCGAGAGTACAAGCCCAGTGCCTAGGAGCGAGGTGAGAATGTTGTGAGATGTGTGGTATGGAACGTTGTGGGGCTCACAACGGACAAGTGTTCAACACAAGAGTATGTTAATCTAATTACACAGTATGATATAATATGTCTGACTGAAACATGGACTAACTCTAAATCGAACATTCAACTTGGCGGATATAGTAATCCAATACATTCATTTAGACGTTACCAAAATAGACGTGCGAAACGGGCAAGTGGTGGCATCTGTGCGTATATAAGAGATAGCATACGGAAAGGAGTGTCTCTTGTTAAACATGAAATCGACTGTATAGTAAGGATTAAACTTCACAAAACATATTTTATAATTGAAAATGATGCATACATAGGATTTACATATATAGCGCCCGAAAATTTACCTATACATAACAGACTTGACGGCGACATTTTAAAGATACTAGAATCTGATATAAACGACTTTATAAAGCTTGGATCTGTTTATGTAACAGGGGATACGAATTCAAGAAGAGGCTTTAAAAAAGATTATATAGCACATGATCGGTGTTTAAATAATCATGATTATATTGATATTGACTACCCACTGCCTAGGACAACTTGTGATATGAAGTCAAACCGCTTTGGGGACTTATTATTAGATTTATGTATAGCTACAAATTTCCGAGTGGTTAACGATAGATTGCATAACGATAAGAACATTGGCAAATTAACCTGTTACACCCATAACGGTTAAAGTGTAGTAGATTACCTTTTAACGCATATTAACAACATTGAAAATATTGTTCACTTTGAAATAAAAGATATTAATGAATTTTCCAATCAAGCACCACTTGAATTTGATCTTAAAACTTACGTAAAAATAGCGTGTATACCCCTAGCGCAAAAACCTTTATTAAATGGAATACAGAACACCGTAATGCTTTTATATCCGAGATATCAATGGACATTGCAACTCTCGAGTCCCAGTTAAAGAATGGTTAAGACAATAGTATTAACACGGATGATTTGGTGTTAATGTTTACCGATAATTTAACGACAAAAGGCAACCCCTTTTTCATGCGCTCTGTAAAATCCAAGACACATACATTTGAGACACATGATAAAAACAAATAAAAATGGTACAATGAGGACTATAAACAGAAACGTAAAGAATATAAAGAGGCTCTCTACAATTTAATTTAAACAAAGGCGATAACGCCCGACAAATAGTTCTTGCGAAAATAAAATCTTACAAATATTTATGTCGCAAATGCAAAGCAGATTATAACCGTAAATTGGGACGCAAAATGGATACTATGAAATCTAAATCACCTAAAGAATTTTGGAAAGTGTTTAGTAAACCGCATACGAATTAGAAAGGTGAAAACATTAATTTAAACGAGTTTGTCGACCATTTTAGAACTCTTGCAAATAGCGGAGCTCTTCGTAATAATGAAAACAGTTCTAATTTTGTCAACAATTTTGACAATTGTAATGAAAGGGTTAGTTCTTATCCTGAACTAGACAGACATATTTCGTTGGAAGAAATTATATCGGCCACCAAACGTTTGGGTAACAATAAGGCATGTTCGTCGGATAGCATCATATATGAGTATTTCAAAGAGAGTGTTCATGTTATAGGACCTGCATTGGAACTGCTATTTAATTACATACTAATTTCCGGAAAATTTCCCAGTAGCTGGTCCACAGGCCTGATTATCCCCCTTTATAAAAAGGGAGACCCTTCAGTCCAAATAACTATCGGGGTATTACTCTTGTGAGTTGCTATGCAAGGCTATTCACAAGTATCTTGAAAGAGCGTTCACAAAAGTGGGCTCTTGAAAATGATATTGTAACAGATGCACAGTTCGGGTTAAAACCGGGATACAGTACAGTAGACGCAATTTTCGTTTTACAATCATTGATTAAGAGTCGCTTAGATGATAGGAAAAAACTATTCTGCTGTTTTGTCGATTACAAAGGCTTATGATTTAACAGATCGCATGTATCGCTGGTTTAAACTTATTCAGTCTGGTATCGACGGTAAATTATTGGCCGTAATAAGGTGATTATATGACCAAATTAAATTAGGTGTTAAACACTTGAATAGTATCTCAGATTTCTTTAAATCCGACATAGGCTTATTTCAAGGGGAAACGTGTTCACCAATTATGTTTTCTCTGTTCCTAAATGATATTGAAATGCACTTACAAAGTGATATAAATGCTGGCATAACCATTGACCAACTATCAATTTATCTTTTGTTATTTGTCGATGATGCAGTACTATTCTCTGAATCAGCGGAGGGATTACAATCGTCGTTGAAAAATTTGAACGAATATTGTAATAAATGGAATATAACTGTAAATGTTGGAAAGACAAACAAAAATATCTTTCATAAAGGTCGTTTGCCAACCGGGTACAGTTGGTTTTATAATAATAATCCAATTGAAGTCGTAAACAATTTCAATTACCTTTGTATAGTTACGTCGAGTAGCGGCGCCCATATACAGGCTACAAAAACGCTGTCGGCAAAAGAGCTTCGTGCGATGAACTTATTGTTCAGTATTACGAAATCGCTAAATGTACCAATCAACATAATGTTTAATTTGTTTGATGCATATGTTGCTTCGATCCTTAATTATGGTTGCGAGACTTGGGGATTTACTAAGGCGGAAAATATTGAGCGTGTACAGCGTAAATTATGTAAAGGGCTGCTTAATGTAAAACCCTCTACACATTCAAATGCATTGTATTCCGAAGTTGGAAGATATCCGTTGTATACATGCCGTTATTTGCGAATAGTAAAATATTTTTTAAGACTTTCCGACTTTAAAGTTCCTATTGTATTTTAAACAATATTATTCGTAAACAATGCGGAGAAGCAAGAAGCATTACACGTTCCAAATCTTGGGCATGCAAAGTTCGAAACCTCTTACAAGAATCTGGTTTTAAAGACGTTTGGTTGCATCCAGAATCCGTTCATATAAACACTTTTATTCCAATTTTTCGAAACCGCTTAAAAGATACTTTTATTTCAAATTGGAGAGCGGACGTTAATGAAAGTTCCTCATTGTACCTTTGCAAAGAATTAAAACCTAATTTTAAACAATCAGTTTTCTTAGATATCTTGAAGAATTCCAAATTCAGAGATATCATTGCAAAAATGCGGTTATCATCCCATTGCCTTTTTATTGAAACTGGTGGACATAAAAATATGCCAAGAAATGGGCGAATATGTTAAAACTGTTCATTAAACGAATTGAAGATGAATACCATTTTGTACTGATTTGTCCTTTTAATTACAATTTGAGAAATACTTATAGTATATAACTGATGTACTGTATACAATGACACGTATTGTTGACGCATGTAAATTTGTTTTTTCTGTTCATATGGTTGTGACGATGAGCTGTAAATGCTTAAGACGAAATAAACATTATGTTCTGTCTGTTCTGATTAAATTCAGTCTTGAAGGTCCTGGTCAAATTTTAAACACGTTTAAAATCTTGCCACGATTTTTCAGGAGCTCGCAAGTTGCAGGAACCTCTTACGACCTGCCCACGACTAGCTACGAATGAGTTAGGACCTTCGCCGATTGTGCTACGAATGTCACCGACCTAAAAATATTGGAAATCGGGACAAATCGTGTGGAATCGGGTCGTAGTGGAATACCCCTATTAACGACGATCATCCCGATCAAGCCACAATCTGAAAAAAAGGTTTAAATCGGGGCGGATCTAGTCCGATCGGAATCTAAATCGAGAAATTTGGCAAATTATGGTCTTCTTTTCAACATTTTTCTTTTTCTTCTTGTTTCTTGTTGGCCACGATCCCGCTACGCTTGTTTTGAGCCTGTTCAAAATAAGCGTGACGAGAGCGTAGAGCTCTCCGTTTGAGCCTGTTCAAAATAAGCGTGGTGAGAGCGTAGAGCTCTCCGTTTGAGCCTGTTCAAAATAAGCGTGTCGAGAGCGTAGAGCTCTCCGTTTGAGCCTGTTCAAAATAAGCGTGTCGGGAGCGTAGAGCTCTCCGTTTGAGCCTGTTCAAAATAAGCGTGACGAGAGCGTAGAGCTCTCCGTTTGAGCCTGTTCAAAATAAGCGTGGTGAGAGCGTAGAGCTCTCCGTTTGAGCCTGTTCAAAATAAGCGTGGTGAGAGCGTAGAGCTCTCCGTTTGAGCATGTTCAAAATAAGCGTGGTGAGAGCGTAGAGATCTCCGTTTGAGCCTGTTCAAAATAAGCGTGACGAGAGCGTAGAGCTCTCCGTTTGAGCCTGTTCAAAATAAGCGTGGTGAGAGCGTAGAGCTCTCCGTTTGAGCCTGTTCAAAATAAGCGTGGTGAGAGCGTAGAGCTCTCCGTTTGAGCCTGTTCAAAATAAGCGTGACGAGAGCGTAGAGCTCTCCGTTTGAGCCTGTTCAAAATAAGCGTGGTGAGAGCGTAGAGCTCTCCGTTTGAGCCTGTTCAAAATAAGCGTGGTGAGAGCGTAGAGCTCTCCGTTTGAGCCTGTTCAAAATAAGCGTGGTGAGAGCGAAGAGCTCTCCGTTTGAGCCTGTTCAAAATAAGCGTGGTGAGAGCGTAGAGCTCTCCGTTTGAGCCTGTTCAAAATAAGCGTGGTGAGAGCGTAGAGCTCTCCGTTTGAGCCTGTTCAAAATAAGCGTGGTGAGAGCGTAGAGCTCTCCGATCATGAAGACTACCGCTATCATACTACGCTTATGAAGACTCTACTACGTTTCTCCTGCGATTTGTCACGATCGGCCACGTTTTCGGCTACGTTTTGATTGTTTTAGAAGCGTCTTCTATGTGTGAACGGGGGGTAAGAAAGTATGTTGTTATTGTTGTTTGAATCGGGATTTATGTTGGTCTTTCATTGTTATGATGCCAATAATGCACCTCGTGATATCTTACTGAACACATTTGCGATTTACATTTCTTGATTGCTTAAGTAAATGAATGTACAATAAAAATATATAAACAGGCTCATTTTTGAAACAAATTTAGGTATTGTTTAAATACTTATAAATGTATGCATAAATGGTAACCGGGACCCATTGTTGCAATTCACCGTCGAGAAAATTCACCTACATGTTTTATATGCTATCAAAACACCACTCTGGTAAAGTCATCACGTCTGGTTGGCGATTTCATAAATTTTATTATAGCCAAATCAATTTGAACGCGTTTTCAATAGCTAACAATATTTTATTAAAAGGTACGAAACACAACATTTTACAATTTGTCACATATGACACAAATATCAGCGGTATTCACTTATTACTTAAGGATTATCGATGTACACGTATTCTAGGGAAATATTGCATTGCCGTCTTTAGATAAAAACACAGCTTATGTATATATATTGCATAAATTGTTTTCAGTGTTCTTCGCTATAAAGCTCATTATTATTCAAATCTATCGTAAACACGCTTGTTACTGAATATATTAATTTATGCGTTTGAAAATAATAACACAATTGCCTCAGTATTTATGGCCAACATGCGTGAGTGGTAGATCTATGTTAGTGAGTATGAGAGAGAATACTTACAAGATTATTGTGGCATCAAAATAAAATGAAGAAGAACAAAAGGTCTCGCCGTATTAGTTCAAACCTATTTATTTTAGCTCAATTGCTCGAAAGCCTATGGCTTATATGAACGCTCTCGAGTCCGTTTTCTGGGCCTAGAACCAGTACTTGGTGACTTTGGGGGAGATCTAAATAAACAGTCCCACGGTTGGGATCGAACCCGTGACCTCCCGGTCGCTAGGCGGACGCCGTATTGCCTAACGAACCCACCAGTCCTGATTAAGGCAATATCAGAAATTCACAAAGAGCTCAAAATTAAGTCTTCAAGCAGTTGAAACTTATCTAGCTCGTAGAATCTAGAACAAAACTTTTCCGCAACAAATTAATTGATATTCTTGCATTTATCAGCAGAGAAGACTCATGTCGACGCAATGCCTATAAGAACTGTATTTTGGCTTCCACCTTGTTGCTTTCTTGATTCTTTAAAAGGGTAATTAGCCAAAATATTGATTATTGATTGTATTGCTGCTGTTATATTTCACGTGTCCGCCCCATGTAAAATGCCAGATACCGATTTTTAGCGTAGGTTAACATTGTATGTTTGAAGGATGGCAAGAGAAGTCCTATCAGTCTCAACGATGTCAATATTTATTGTATCATATGATATATAAAATATGACCTAAAAACTCGATTACATTTGACGATTAAATTATAATATTTTAATGGATGTAAAAATAACAACACTTAAAGAATCCATTTTATAATGTAACAGTTCACATAACTACATACAAAAAATAAGGTCAGAAAGACAATAATATAACAACAGTTAATTAACCAACCAGGGGGGGGGGGGGCATGCGTATACGGGAGCTTACTGCGTTTAAGTGAGAAAGTTTGAGCAAAACTTCAAAGATGAACAAAAAAATACATTGAGCCCTGTTTTCCCGGCACACGAACTGGACATACACCTTTAAAAAACGCTATACCGACTCCAGTACTTGTGCACTTAATTGATTGTAAACAATGACGGTTGAAATCCGTGCGTTGGAATTTTTCTTGTAACCAAGAGCGACGTCAAAGGTCATGAAGCTTTTCATTCATAAATGTATATATGCGTCGGGTGTCAAAACCAGCATCACCGGATGTAAAATCTTTTTTAACCTGGCATATTATCCGCTGCTGTGTGCACCCGCCAATTAGTTTAAAATGGATTCCGAACCGGTAAGTCGATTACATAACATCAGAACATAATATCCCTTACATAAAGGGCGATGCGCTGCTTAATAGTACATGTATATTGCAAAAACATGAAGCTCCCCACATATAATGTAGCAGTTTATAACAATACAAGTTATGCTTCATCTTTTGTAATATAGCTTGAGGTTTCGTATCTTTGGTAGGAATTTGAAGTTATCTTCTTTCTTCCACCGAACTGGTGATTCACTCTACGATACAGTTAAATTACACTCAATGCTTATCGTCTCAAGATTTTTAAATTGTTTGTAAAAACTCTGATTCCAAAACACCTTTGTCAGTCGTGTTATTTATTAATAAAAGCGTATATAAACGATTTCTTTGAGTGTGTTTTCATTTGTAGGACCATAATTGTGAAGTCATGTTATTATAATATGCGTAAAATTTTAATAACTTGCATGCCGACCGCGACGTCTTTTAGCAGAAATCTGATTTGGAACGGACAGTGTTCATGTGCTTATTAGCATGTTGAATTCATCACGTCAATACATGTCGATAAAACGATGATATGAAATGTTATATGACCATTCAATACTTTTTTACACTTTTTGGTTACATTTTATACGATGAAGTGAATTTATCTCATTAATATGCATTTCAATATTTTTACAACGTTGTGTTTATGACTTTTTGTGTTTATGTTGGTTTGTATTGTGCTGTTTTGTACTGTTTGGGCAATCGGTCACTTGCCTTAAATAAAGGACCAACTAATTGTTATTAATGAAAATTCAATACTGCTCCAGCAGCTGGAGTTTCACTTCTTTATATTGTTACTTTCATGATAAAAGCCAATTTATCTTTGTCGATAATACCTCCCAAACGATATTTCAAAAGGGAACAATCTGTATCAATATATCGCAGCGGGCAGATAAACGTTATCTCTCTTGTTAACGCACAAAGGTAGATGACTAGGCTCGAGAGAGAACAACAACAACAAGCATGTCATTGTGTTTTTAAAGTTTTATTCGTTTATTGTTTTATAACTGTTTAAAGACATTTAAATATTAGTGAAGTAGTGTAAATAGAAGCAGAACAGTATACGGTATGTGTGGTAAACTACCAAAAGGGAATTGAAAGCGGTTTTAGCTCAAATTTTTCAGTAAATATTGTGGTCTGTCCGCGCATAAAGAAATTCTAAAGAAATTCAGCGTGATAACTTTTATTGACAATTGTTTTTATTGAGCAGTAGACATTTTGATACTTGAAGATAATATGAGCTGTGAACTTATAATTCATTCAGTAGCTCAAACCATCTACAACTGGTGTATAGAATAAATGCAAAAAAGTCACACGTGACATACTATGAGCCGAGTCGCATAATCAAACTCGAACTGTTGATGGTCGTGAGTTGTAAATAGTGGACTAGACGCGAGCATTTTTATTTAAGTATCTTTTTATCATACTTTTAACCATATTTTAACTGTTTTCCTTGCATCTATCCGTCTTTAAAATAAAACGTTCATATCGCGGGTTTTAACATCGGCCTTTAAGCGTTGCACAACACTTTACACTCTCCAGAATGGCCAAAATGCTGAGACCTACCCGTGACAGACAGCCGCCATTGATATACACCCCTAGCAGAAGGGCTACTGTAAGGCGAGCAGGGTACCAAGTCAAGCCAGAAAAATTGCTGCAACAGAAAATAGATAGCTCCCACAGGACACAAGCTATCAGCGTGGAAATGAAAGGTGGCATGATTGTCTTCACTCTCACGGCAGCTGCATTTGGACTTTTTAAGAAAAGCTTATGCAGGTATAATGATGGCCACCCAAATTTGGTACTCAAAGAGGTTGAAAACAGAGTCAAAACGAAAAAGGCTAAGTCTGAGGTAACTGTAGATGTCTCCCTCTCAGTCAAAAATAAAGGCAGCCCACAACAATTGTATCGCATCAACCTATATCAGACAACATCTAGGATCGGTGTAAATGGTAAGAATGAAATGAAATTCTTGCAGGAGGACCTCCCCGTCATATGCGAGGCCTTAAAACACAATTATGACCTGAAAACCTACAATGAAAAAATAGCTTCGATATGCCAAGCTGCATTAAATATGCTCGAAAGCGAAAACCAAGAGACAAGATTAGATAAAAGAAGAATACTAAGAAAACGTTAGCCCTCACAGGTAGAGAAAAAGACGCTAGTGTGCAGATAATCCCACCCAAAACAAAAACCCTCTAACTTAGTAAAACTTCTAGGTCACTTGCGTTAGAAGAAGAGCAAACTCATGAAGGTGATGATCATGATACAAATAACTGTATGATATGTACGGAATCCATAACAGACACAATAGCAACAGACTACAATGCATGCGGGGGTTGGGTACACCAAACATGTGCAAATTTCACCAGTGAAAATGATCAGCACTCAGACTTTGTCCAAACATACATATGCAAGTCCTGTCGGTTGATGGATCAACATGAAACAGACCACGACACAGAAACTACTCCCCGGGTACCCCAGACAGAAGGTTGTCCACCACTACTACAGAATCCTAATATTCAGCTGATATACATGATGACGATAATGATGTCCATGATGATGAAACACACTCTACTAACCCGCATTCATCTTATACAAGCAAGGTCACTTACTCGCAAGTTATACACTCAAAGTGTGCTGCCAGCTTAACACCAACCACAGTGATTGAAGGAAAAAGAACAGCATCGGTTATGGTCCACTCCATACAAAACATAGAAGTAAGTGACCATGGCACATCCAGTGGTGCTCCTAGTAGTATGATTACAGGAAAATACAGCCCAAAGACTGGTAACATCCACGTACAAAGAAACCCTAACCTAAACGATGATAATAATGATGGTCAGAAACAAGGACTGAAAGTGAAGAAGCCTAGAAAGCAGGATATCACTATCCATAAGTTATCAGAACATAAAGCCAGAATAATAATGCTTGAAACAACAAATCGTGAATATCACAATACAATTCAGTTACTGAAGGAAAAGTTAGCCCTTATTGCAAATAGGAACCCCCCTCCCGAGTACTCTAATACAGCTACACATGAGGAAATATGTAGGACAAATTACCAAGAGAATAGCAATCCAGCACAACTGCAAATGCTTCAGACATAATTAAACCACAGGTTGGACATTATAGAGCTAAACATGCAACATCAACATGAAATTTCAAACATCCAAATACAGAACCAAACACAGCAGCTTCAGATCTAAAATAACCTACTGCATTGTCATCACTATATGGATAACCTACATCAGCAGTCATGGCCTCCTCTGCACACCCCTCTGTTACATACCATGTACCCACAGCATCCAACCTTCCCTACAATGTACACACCGATGGTGCACCCAAATTTAGGGGGAGTCTACCCACCGCAACCATTGATGCAGATGCCATGCACAACTTCAATGCATAGACAACCTCATGGACAGTTTACTGCCCCACGACATGTGATACCGCATACAGGGCAGGTATATCATTACCTACCTCCTCAACCTATACACCTTTCTATGCCCCACAAACTTGCTTACAAAATCTCAACCCAGTAACACAGCCAAGGCTAGTACCATCACACCTGGTTACCCTAGCGACAGAGTCCCATGCTGCAGCAACTGCCCAACCGACGCACACGCTTCAACATGCCCCGCATAGAGAGGCCACTATGCGTACTGATACAGCTCCTATACTAGCGGCAACAAACAGCCATGCTGCAGCAACTGCCCAACCGAGGCAGACGCCTCGGCATGTCCCGCATAGAGAGGCCCCTATGCGTACTGATACAGCTCCTAAACTAGCGGCAACAAACAACAATGCTGCAGCAACTGCCCAAGCGACGAAGACGCTCCAGCATAGAGAGGCCCCTATGAGTACTGATACAGCTCCTATACTAGCGGCAACAAACAACCAAGCTGAGATACAGACACAGAACACATCTCACCAAATAATGCCAAATATAGCCCCTGCAACTAGCAAAGATACTCCTTGTAGAAATGGCGAGCACACTGATGACCATATGCAGCACCCGAAAGAAACGGGCAGTCCAAAGAAACTTATTGGGCATTACACACGTATAAATGAAAACGCACGTAGAGCAAACGCGAAAGACCCAGCAGAGAACAATCCAATTTACAAAAATGATACCGCTACCCATGCACCTATTCACGACAAGTCTGAAGAAGGCAACCATGTTGACCAAGTTAAGAAGTCTTTTATGTGCATGGAACAGGCAGCAATAACAACCCAGAGTCAGTAAGAGTTGGCAGTTTGAACATACAGAACATTAAGGCAAATCTATGTTACCTCCATTCCATCCTTCCGAATCTCGACTTTCTATGTATACAGGAACATAGGCTCTTCGCCCTGGACAGTGGTTTTCTAAATTCGGTCGACGAAAATTTCACATGAATATCCAAGTCCGTAGATGAGTACCTACCACGACTTGACTATAGGCATAGGCGGGGTTTTGATGGACTATGTATTCTATATAGTAAGTCCTTTGAACCATCTGTAGAAAATGTAGACATTCAAAGTACTAGACTTAATACTATCAAAATCACCACGGAAGATAAACCAATTCTATTGATAAATTTATACATGCCATCAGCAGTAATACCCGGAGATGAAGAGAATAAGGACATACTGGACCAGGAAACAGAGGTGGTTGAAAAGTATAGCCCAACCCACAACATACGGATTGCCGGTGACATGAATGCATCCATATAAAGATCACGTCCAAGGGATGTAATTATCCAAGACTTTATTACAGAACACTCCTAAATTGTGTGTAGTACCCAGAAGGACAAATTCTTCCATCATAATGTCAAATATACCTCACAAATTGACTACTTCCTTGTCGATCAAGAGCTAAACGAGGTAGTTAAGAAACCACGTACCGAGGACCTACATGGGCTTAATACGTCAGATCATACGTTTATATCTATTAAACTTCAATTGAATATGAAGAATAAACTACCCAATAGGAAGAAAGTAAATGGGAACAATGTAACATTAAAACGTATCAAAGTAAAGTAAACGCAAATGTTGACCAAATGAAATCTGGAAATACAAATGAACGTATAAAAAAATGATATTCATAATCCATAATGCCGTTAAAATATCTATTCCTTACTATAGAAAACTGAAAAGACTCAAAACAGCTGGACGAAGTATCTGGAACAAAGACATTGGTAACTCTTCCAAGAAGTGTAAAAAAACTGTTTAAGAAATGGAAAGATATAGGTAGACAATGTGAAGAATCAAAGCGGTTGATGAAAAAGGAAAAGACAAAACTCCGCAGTTTAAGGAGACGTGCACATGCAGATGTCACTAGGAAGCGTGTTAAAAAATTATTGCAAGCATCTGAAAGTGATCAGGAGACCTTCCATAAGATCGTAAATGCACAGAGAAAAGTGGTAAATGACAATGGAAGTACTGCGTTTGTGATCGATGGCAACGAATATTTGCAGCCAAAAGAGATATTATCTATATGGAAAAAACATTTTGAAACTTTAGCAACACCGCCCGTATCAGAAGACCCAAATGATAACATCCACCTTCCAAACGAAATAATATATGAAAATGAAATACAAAGTGGAAAACCATTGGAGAAAGTGAGCAATAAAGAAATTGAAGAAGCAATAAGAAACCTTAATACCGAAAAAGCCCCAAATCAAGATGGAATTGCAGCAGAGCACATTAAATCAGCTAAAAATGAACTAACACCAGTTATAACTGACATTATAAATACCATATTAATAAAGTAAGATGTACCGGACGAACTGTAAGAAGGAACGTTAACCCCAGTCCACAAAAAGGGAAAATCAAAATCTAATACAGGGAACTATAGGGGTATCGTCGTAACAAACACGTTCACGAAAATCCTTGAAAGTATACTTAAAAACAGAATCGACGCAATTTTTGACAGTCAGCAAACTCCCATGCAAAGAGGCTTTACAGCAAATAGCTCCTCAATGAATGCGGCATTCATCATATCAGAGACTATATTCAACACCAATTCTTCAAACAACCTGTACCTCGCTAGCCTAGAAACTCAGAAGGCCTTTGACACTGTAGACCAAAACATTACGTTTAACAAGCTGTACCACCTTGGAATACAAGGTCACCTATGGATCCTGCTTCGAAATCTATACACAAATACCTCTGTTAAAGTGAAATGGGACAATTTACTATCTGAAACGTTTATTCTACAACAAGGCACCAAGAAAGGAGCAAAGTTATCGACAACCTTATATAAATGCTACCACAACAGCACGCTAGACTCTTTAACCAGAAGTAACCTTGGGGCAAATTTAGGAGAAACGAGAGTAGCAGCGCCTACATGTGCAGATTACACGACACTATTAGCAACATCCTACTCAGACCTACAGTCCATTAATTTTTGCAATAGTAAGGATGATGTGACTATTAATCCAGAAACATCAGAGATACTTACAATTAAAGGAAACTCCCCTGGCTCCATCTATCTCAACGACGCACCTGTAAAACTTTCTACTGAAGTAAAACACCTTGGAATCATAAGAACAACCTCAATACGGACGATCGCCTCAAAACTGCAAGGCAGACAATATATGCACGCAAAGGTTTCTCACCAGTTGTTGCTCTCAAATTATGGAACACCTATGCAATACCAAGAGCTCTGAACGGGTTTGAAATCTTAAAGGTCACCAAAGGGGATATAGAAAAGCTTGACAGACAACAAAGGGGTATGTTTAAGCACTTCCATGGCTTGCCAACTCGTATTGCGACTGCAGAAGTTCATTTTCTCCTAGGCAGTGCGCCTATTGAGTCGATCATAGATAGACGAAGACTATTACTCTTTACCAATATTTCTAGGCTCCAAGGCTCAGCAGAGTACAACATACTCTTTATAAAATTACCATGACCTCATATGACAGTCACTATTCAGCTTCAGTCTCCAGGAAGGCTCTTCAAAAGTACAATCTCCCAGACGTCAGATACCTTTTTGAGCATCCTATTTAAACACCCAAACGGAAAACCATAATAGACAAAGCCATCAATCAATATTGGCATCAGAAGAGGTCTTAAGAAATTCAACAGAAACCTGCACTTAAGTACATACAAATACAGGACAACCCTACAAATGTAGCCCATAACATTCAGTTCTCCCAGTGGAGCATGATGTTCGCTAAGCAGAGATCAAAGCAAGACTAATAACAGGAACATATATCCTCCAGACAAATACAGCCAAATATAACAAAGTCAAGGTCAGTCAAACTTGTTTGATGTGTGGAAATGGTGATTAGACACTGCAACACTTCCTGCTTGATTGCGAACAACTTGAAGGAACACGAAAAATTGGGACCAAAATGTTAGCAGAAATCATTGAAGAGATCCATCCCCTTGGACTTTCACTATTCAACACCAGGGAGGATCTTACCCAACTGTTTATCGACTGCTCTGACAAAAACATTAGAAGTATCATACAACTACCCATGCGACTACAACTCCGTATAGAAAGAGCCAGCCAATGCTACATCTACCATCTACACAATTAAAGAGTGCAACTGCTTACACCTGGCCCCTTCGTTAACTCCACTTAATAAGACAGACCACACATAAAAATTGCAAGCGATAATAACTTTTAATAACTTTCAATAATAATGCGCGACCGAATATTTCAAGCTAAATGATATATCATCTGTCCATATACCATAATAAACCTGTGTTAAGCCGCAGTTCAAACCAATGCTGAGACACGGTCTGCTGATTTAAGTGCTGTATATAATGTACAAAGGCATGCGTGAAAAGTGCTGTATATAGTGTATACAGGTATGCCTGAAAAGTTCCATGTGTTTATGTGAATTCAACATTGGATTTAAACGTGAAACTTGATTTAAACCTTATCTTGGCTGGACTACCTACCAAGAGTGCCTCAATCAGATTGGGGGAAAGTACATGACAGAACAGAACAGATCGTGCACTTACCTTAGTTTTAAGTTATAATTAGCACATAGAGTAATTGATTGTGCACTCACTATGCACTTCATAATGCGGATATTTGAGAATCCATTGTATGTGTTTCTAAAAATAAATATCCATTTTCACTTACTTTTCGGTTTGTAATCAGTAATTTAGTTATTTTGAGCAAACGGTCTACCTAGCTTAATTATAACCTGTTCCAAACTCTTTTAGCTTTTATAATTTGTTAATGTATGACACAACATACACTTTCTTAAAAGCCATTAATTAATGCTGATGAACTTCAGATTGAATATACAGACAACCTCTCTATCTTGCACCAAACACACTTTCACCTTAACCTTATACACCGCAGCGAACACAAAAGGGTCGACCTAGGGGTCTGTTTGGGATTCAAGACGGTGAAAAGGCATATCCAGCAGGCAACTGAAAATGACGTTTTACCAAAAACACAAATTATACCATCAAATGTCAAATTAAAATTTACAGTATTTACATGCGCAATTATTAAACAAATTACTGTTACTACATAAACACCAGTTGACAAGTCAAGAAATTATCGATGTTTATTTATTCGTATGACACGTTTACCAACGCATTATTCATTTGTATATCTTTCCTCAGAACACGTACCATTTTAACATACAATTTCTAAATTATGATGGTCTAATAATTAGTTTAATGTTGAGATAGGTAGACAATGAAATATTATATTTGATAATAGACTATTATTTTGTATTAAGAAAATACGTGTTCTTGATTTGTTTGTAATTGACCTTTAATTTGTAAACTTCATGCATTGTTCTATTGTTTGAAATATAGTGATATCCGTACACAATATGTTTTTTATTAGTACCATGTTGGAAATTCAGTATCTGCTTTTTATTCATTCATGGAATCCACTTATGATAAAATTGCACATAAAACAATAAATTGCGTATATAATCTGTTAAACAAAATAAATTCATAAATGTGTATGTATATGTTTATATATACAATTGGAGACTTTTCTAACGCAACACTTTTGAAACTTGAATACCTCAGTTATGAGGTAAGATTTTATTTAATAAATACGTGTGCTCTTTGACAACATTCTGAGCAAGCTTACTGTAAAATCATTCAGCCTTGAGCTTTAGCACGTGGGATATGTATGGTTTCATCTGTTTGCACGTGGAAATGGTGAAATGCAATATTATTTAAAATTTATTTAAATGTTATCATTGTTAGTGGGTTCTGAGATCAGGATAACATAAAAATAGTTCTTAAAAATTGATGAATATAACAACAGAAATATTATTAAATATATACATTGGAAATAATGAATAACTTATTGAAAATTATTATTAATAGAATACTTGCATTTGGGAAATTATTAATAAATGTTTAATTATGAAGAATATAATTGTAAAGTAAAATAATAGAAATTTGATCAAAATATTTCATAAGAATATGTTTAAATGTTCTAGATCAGTAATTTGAACGGTCAGATAATGTCAAACAGATAAATATGTGATAGCGGCAAGAATTATTGCAGCAGTGAATTATAATAAAGTCCGAGAATCTATTACGTCCGTCGAACTGGCAAACGTGCTCATTGTTAGTGCAATTAGGATGCTTCAAGCAATATAATCTAGGTCAGCCATCTATGACATCAATCGAATGTAAATAATGTTGTCAACACGTTTCCTGCATGATCTAGTACATTTAGTGATTCAACCAATCAACAATTATCACGTTCGGAGACCAAAACTTCTGACCAATCGGAACTGCACACGTAACAATCAAAGGTTTCGTGCTTTGTATCTTTCTTAGTAAAAAGTAGTATCACGCCGACAGCGGAAATATATAGGCAATTTAAAGGGGCCTTTTCACAGATTCTGGCATGTTTTGAAGTTTGTCATTAAATGCTTTATATTGATAAATGTAAACATTGGGTCTAAAAATCTCCAGTAAAAAAAAACAAGAATACAATTAAAGAATTTAAAAAAGTAACCCTCAACGGGGCTCGAACCACTGACCACTGGAGCCATAGAGCAAAAGTCTAACGCTCTATCCACTAAACCATCCGCTCTTATATTATTTCTACTGTATTTTTTACCTCATATATGCAATCCTCGTAGTATAAAAAAATACAATGACAACAACAGAATTCTCATAATTATTTAATCGCTTCGCGTTGCAACGCTTTATAATTTTCAGGTTTTTAAATTGTCAAAAGATGCACTTAATTGATATTTTAGAGCATGGTAAATGTTCAGTATTACTGTTTCCGCACAAATATCATAACTTAAAGAAAAATTTGCGAATCTGATTTTTTTTTCAATTTTGTCAATTTACCAAAGCGTGAAAAGGCCCCTTTAAACAAACGCTGGAGTATGAATATATCTTGATGTTCTACACACACGTTTAAGATTTTATTTTTGACGGCACATCAATTACGTATCCAGTCAGGTAGATACGCAAGAAATAAAACACCGAGAAAGGAACGACACTAGTAAATTTGAAACACAAACTATATAGAATATGAATATTATTTGTATGTGTGTCTCAAAGATACCAAACAATAAGAACAAATATATAAAATGTTAATACTACATAAGGTCATCAGTATACAAGTATTTAGAATTACTTACATTAAGTAACAGAGCAGAACTTATCAACTTTCTTTAAAAAAGAATCACTCACTATGCGGTCAAAAAATTTAAATGCTGGTGATAACACGAATTAATGTTTGATGATATTTTTATGTATGGAACAATGATAAGCATTAATCAAGTGCATCAATTATTTAAGTGTGTTTATCTCAAAACTCTTAGCTGTTTTAAATAAAACGCTTAGAGCAAATCATCATTGCATTATTTAAAAAATTATAACCACATCTGGAAACATATATTTTGCAAATTGAAATGAATATTCAATATTTGCTCATCTCACCTACAGCCATGGTATCGTCATTTATGAAAACTGAATACCTTTATAATAACAGTTGATTTTTTGTTGTTGTTTTTTTCACAAAAAGGGTAATGAGAATGCCATATCGTGCTTACACATGTACATATTCTTTATAAATGAGCCGAGCGATTTTTCTTAGTTTCACCTATTTTTGGCCTCTTATGTTTATACTCAAAATTGCCCTGGATATAAGTTACTCAAGAATTTTCCTTCAGGCCACTCTAGTGCCTTACCTTACATACATCATGGCTGCGCTCTGTGACAATGGGTTTCATGAATGTGCGTAAACCGTCGTCCCAGATTTGCGTTTGCAGTCCGAACAGACTAATCAGGGACAGCACTTTCTATAATACAATGTAATTGTCTATATATCAGCATTATTAATTGTATTGCTGCTGTTGTATTTCACGTGTCCGTCCCCTGTTAAGTTGCAGATACCGATTTTAAGCTCAGGTTGAAATTATATTGTATAATGATTGAAAAGGCACTCCTATCAATCTCAACGATGCAAATATATATTTTAGTATACTTTATAAAATATTACTAACTCGATATCATTTGTTGGCTAAAATGATAATATTTAAATGGATGTAAAGCTACAGCACTTAAAAATTTTATAGTGTGACAGTTCACATAACTAAATACAAATCTGATCAGTAAGAAAATAATATAACAACGGTTAATTAACCAACTATCTGACAATGTTTAGTGTTAATACGTATTCTCCACAATGCCAGCTATTGTTTATTGAATCAATGAAGAAATGAAGTCTCAATTTTTTATCAATAAACCAAATTCTTTGAGTCCCTTAATTATTCCTATATCCATCAACGAGATTCGCAACATTTGTCCGTCTACGTTATGTAACGGTGAAGAATAAGATTTATAAGAATACTTTGTGGCTTGCATTTGAAGTTATCTTATTTCTTCAAACAAACTGGTGATTCATTCTACAATACAGTTAAATTGCGAAAAAGGCTTACCGTCGTAAGATTTTTTACTGTTGAGTTTCTGTTGATAAGACATATCTCGCAATTGATTATACAATTTTGAGTTTAGTAACAATACGCAAATAAACACGTTTGTTGAGTACGGCTTCAGTTTTAACATGTAAGAAAATAATTTTGAAGTCGGTGCAATGTCACATAATGCATTAAAAACTTTTTTTTTTAAGGCGCGACATCATTAAGCGAAAATCAGATTGGGCACGAACAGTTGAATGTCCGAGAGCGAATAAGAGTGTTGATTTCATCACGTGTATATGCAAAGGCGTTCGAGTGGGGGGCGGACGCGGCGTAGGCCCCTGCCCCCCCCCCCCCCTAAAATCGCCAATCTGAAGTCAATTCAATTGATGTTTCACACTAAACTAGATCTAAATCACCTATTTAAACTCATTTTTCTTCTGTTTCGTTCACAACATTTCCCATTTATCACAGACAGTCGCTAAATGTCTAAACTTCAGACTCTGTCGCCCGGTTTTTCAAGTCGAACTTTGCTATTCTTATCCTCTGTTTGTGGTTGACAAAGCCTTCAAAATCACCAAATTCGTGGAGCTTTTGGGTCGCTTCGCCCACCTGGAACACCTAGCAGGGCTTTGCCAAGCACCCACCAGCGACCCTAGCGGCCCCTGGACCCCCAGCAAATCTTTCAATATCCCGCCCCCGTAAACCAGAAATCCTGGAGCCGCCCCTGTGTATATGTGTCGATAAAACGACGAAAGGAAAATTTAAACTTTGTATACACTATTTGGTTAAAATTAATACAATGTAGGGCATTGATCTCATTAAGATGCATTTTAATAATTTCACGACGTTGTGTGTATGACTTGTTACTATCATGATTATAGCCAATTTATATGTGTCGATATTACCTCTCTAATGATCTTTCAATAGGGAACAATCGTTATCGATATATAGCAAACCGAGAGTTAAAGGTTATCTCTCTTGTTTACGACCAAAGACAGATGACTAGTATCTTTGTTCTTACGTTCGTTTTGGGAGCCCAGTTTATGTTATCCTTAAAATAAATATCCTCTTTCGCTAGCTTTTCTGTTTGTAGTCAGTAAATTAGTTAATTGAGCGAACATTTTACCTACCTATTTTGAGGAATCACATCTATAACATAGTTCCCTTAATTGTAACCTGTTCAAAACTCTTTTTATTCTTTATTAATTTTTAATCTATGATAGAACATACACTTGCTTTAAAGATATTAATTTAAGCTAATGAACTTCTGATAGAATATACCGACTACCTATCTATTATGAACTCAAGTTTGATAGTCACAAGCGATCTAAGACGTTGAGAAAAAAGCGCCTTATAAACACGGGTCGACCTAGGGGTCTCTTTGGGACCTCTAGACGGTAAAACGGCATTACCAGCAGGCAACTGGAAATGACGATTTACCAAAAACACAAATTATATCATCAAATTTCGAACTTAAATTTACAGTTTGTGCATGCACAATAATTAAACACATTCTTGTAATTGCGTACATGTGGGCAGAACATCGGAAATGAGCACGGTATGTTGATAATACAATGGTGTTTCAAACAGTACAATTAATGAACTCTCTTACAAATGCGCATCTTTTTAGGATTGGTTGTATTGTTAATGACGAAAACGAAACAAATTGGTATATACATGCTCAAAGAACTAAAATTAAACCCAACCGAGCGACTTTATTTAACAAATAATCCTAACAGCGTTTATTAAATGTAATATTGGAACCAGGTTAGGTGATAAGGCACGTCTGAAGGTTGTTACACTATTTATCGATGAATAATCTACGATTTGACATGTAAAATGTGGATCTTTGCGTATTCATTATTAATGAAATTCACGACATTGCATGTATAATGTTTCCGATTTAAGAATTATTTATGATATTTGGTCATATGATAACACAGATTCTTAGTTATCGATCGAAATTTTAGGGATACATATTTATTGATTCAATTGAAGTTGTACTTTTTGTAAACGAATTGTGAATCATCACAGTATGTTTAAAAACCTACTTACACATGTCTAGTTTATGGTAAATGCGGGCTTCTCCCATTTGTGTTAGCCTCTTTTATGACATGTCAATTATATACAAAAATATTGGTTCAAGTAACTAAAAATGCCTAATCATAGATACCCTAAATATGTCATAATTTACTATGATTTATCGTATATACTACTGTTTGGTTGATATTTATGTAATTCTCTTACAAATAGTCGCCTATGTTAATACAACATGTCATTGTTTTGGTTAATGTGTAACACAAACGATATAAAATATGAATATTATTTGTATGTGTTTGTCAAGATATCAAACAATAAGAAAAAATATCAAACGTAGATACTTTATAAGGCCATCGGTATATAATTATTTAGAATTGCTTACATCAAGTAACAGAGCAGAACTTATCAAGATTCTTTTTTATACAAGAATCACTCACTATGCTGTCTGAAAATTTAAATGCTTGTGATAACAGGAATTAATGTTTGTTGATATATTTATGCATAAGTACAAATTGAACAATGATACGCATTTATCAACTGCAGAAAATATTAAGTGTATTTGTCTCAAAATTGTTAGCTGTGTTAAAATAAAACGCGTAGGGCAAATCATCATTGTATAGTATAACAATTTATAACCACGTATGTATACAGATATTTTGCAAATTCAAATGAATATTTAATATTTGCTCATCTTACATACAGAAATGTTATCGGCATTTATGTAAATTGAACACCTTTATCCTAAAAGTTGATTTTGTGTTGTTGTTTTGTTTACACAACATAGAGTAATGAGAATGCCATATCGTGCTAACATATTCTTTATAAATTAGCCATGCAAAGTCCCATCAGTTTCACCAATGTTTGGCCTCTTATGTTTATAGTTAAAATTGCCCTGGATATAAAATACTCAAGATTTTCTTTCAGGCCGCTCTTGTGCCTTTCCTTACATGCATAAGGACTGCGCTCTGTGAAAATGGGGTTTAATGAATGTGCGTAAAGCGTCGCCCCAGCTTAGCGTTTGCAGTCCGAACAGACAAGGACAACACTTTCCTTTTAAATGATATTTTAAACCCCATTTTCCGCAGAGCACGGCTCAAATGTATGTGTATAGACGATGTATAATGTACAAGTCTTGAATAAGGTGTCTGTCCGCCCGTCTGTCCGTCAATCCGTCGGTCTGTCTGTCTGTCTGTCTGTCTGTCTGTCTGTCTGTCTGTCTGTCTGTCTGTCTGTCTGTCTGTCTGTCTGTCTGTCTGTCTGTCTGTCTGTCTGTCCGTCCGTCCGTCCGTCCGTCCGTCCGTCCGTCCGTCCGTCCGTCCATCCGTCCGTCCGTCTGTCTGTCTTTGGTCGAATTTCTTGAACGTCGAAAAAAATAAGATGATTGAGATATACCTAATAATGAAACATTTGAATGGGCTTTTCTAATCTTAATACGAATTTAATAATAAAATTCAATTTAACTATTATTCTTTGAGGAATTTCAATCAACCAAGTCGTGATACGTCAAAGGATTAACACTTAATATATTTAGAAAACGGATAATCACATGTTATTAACGTTTTTGCTCAATTTCATGCAGAGTTTTGTTAACCTTTAAAATAAGTTGTTGCATTGTCCTTTGGTTATAGGCCGTCCTACGTCGTTAACTTCATATGTACATCTATCAAAGTGCCTTTTCTGTTGTTAACCTAATGTTTAAATACACATTGCACATGTATAAGTAACATTCTTAAGTTCGTTACATTCCACAACGTGGTGTATTTTAACATAAACTTGCTTATGACGTAGAAACAAACAGTTAGATTTACGTACCATTATTGCTGACAACATGAGGTTAATTGGATTGTTCTTACTCCAAATATGTACAGGTAAATACATTTGTGTTTCTGTTGCTGTTCTTATTATGATAATAATGATAATTATTATTATTGTTGATGTTATTATTATTTTATTATAAGTATAAGCATTATTATAATTTGAGTATTTATGTTTGGTAAATGATTGTTATTATACTGAGTATAAAAGTACTGATAGTAATATACTAATAGTTGTACTTGTTGTTATAAGTAGGGTTTTATTTCGTTACAGTTGTATATGTTCTTAATAGTAGTAGTAGTAGTAGTTGTTGTTGTTGTAGTAGTAGAAGTAGTAGGGATTGCTAATGCTACATAGCGAAACGATGCAAGCCTTTGGAATCAAATGCCAAGTGTGGTGTTGAATATTTAATTGCTGTACTTTTTTAATCAGGTTCGGACATAGTGACAGTGTCTGGAGAATCGTCCGTGTGTCCCAATGGTAGGGAGAAAAACGGCCCATGCAAACCGCCATGGGTTGCAATGCTTAGATGTAGCCCTGGATTCACGTGCGTGAACGGGATTTGTTGCAAATCCACCAATTTATCTGGCAAGACCTCTTTGGTTGTTGTTTTATGTATATCTTATTTTCTTAATTTCTATCGAAACTGTAACAAATGTTATATGTATTCGCTAAGAAAGAATATGCGCATTTTATGAAGTGCCATGTGTAATGTTATTTTGGCTCAAATGCGTTGCTATAATCAATGCTGTAATCAATGGCTTAAAATCCCTCGTATCGCTTTCTTCAAAGTGCAAACATTATATTGATAGTGTATAATTGGCCTAAGGTTAACCAAGTGTTCCTAACAGGGATACATTGTTGATTGTTCTTAACCAGATTTGCGCACGAGCTGGAATTCACGTCCTTCAAAAACTACAACTATTTACTATTGGGCCTTCCCTCGTAAAATGTAGCGATTCCGTGCACGTTCAAATTGAGTATGGCGACGTTTTTTAATAGTTTTAACCTATATCATTGTTTCGTAGGTTTTACTTGATACATTCCGAGCTCAATTACCTGTTTGTCACTAAGTCACGTATAATCAAATGAACGTTATCAAAAAATACATTATTCCACGACATTAAAAATTGGGTATAGACGAATAGCCGCATTCGTGCTCACGGAGTATATGTTATTGAATCTTACCGCGTTTTTGTTTTGTTATTATAAAAGAGACTCCAGTGACACCATTTCCGGTCCCAGATTGTTTAGAAGGGGAAGTGCGAACAGGAAGCTGTTCAAAAGCCGATCAACGTTGTCCAGCCAAAAGTTCTTGTAGCTCCACGGGAAGTTGCTGCAAGCCAACAAAAACACGTAAACGTCTTAACCGCCTTCGTAGATAAAACGTAGATAAATAATTTCGTATAATTGATGCAACTTTAGACATTCATATAGATAGCCATATATTTAAATCTGAATACCAGGAAACAAATACAACACAATTGATCTTACATATTATTATAACATAAGTAAAAATGTGAAATCATGATACAATAATTTTTTACTTTGTAAATTAATTGATTTATTCATAGTATTTGTTAGACAGTTCTTTTTATCTGACATCAACTGTTACTGCATCGGAAACTGATTTAATTTGACATAATAGGGACCGGACTTAAAAAAAAAAATGACCCGAAGGTCTCAGTAAAGATGAACCATGTTGCCTACAAATGGCGCCGTTCATATGCGTGAATGCTTGATGTTGTAGGGCCAAACATGTCCATACTGGTCCCTCTGTGTTTGTTCACGTCGATTGATGTATTTCATACATATTGCATATATTCGTACGTGTAAGTTTCGGTTTATTAAAACATACTTACCTCATCAAATGCAAGAAATGTATGTGTAAATTCTTACTTGTAAATGTAATGTATCGCAACAAGGTTCTTAGTACTGAAAAAAACGCATTTAACTCTTATTGAGGTGCGATTCTTTAAGTTAAAGTTGCTGATGATATTGTTTTTAAAGCATTCATATGATCATAATCAGCGTGTATGATCTGTACAGGGTGTCCTACTGGAATTGCGGATGACGGACCTTGTCTACCCCCAATGACCGCGGCGCCTCAGTGTAAGACGGGATTTATGTGCGTGAATGGGCGGTGTTGTAAAACTTTAATGGTCCCTGGTAGGTGTTATAATGTGTGATCATATAAAAGTTATCAAATATATTGTTTAACATATCAAGACTGTATTGGATAATGCAAAAATATATTTAAACATATACACAGTTTTTATTTGTAATATTATCAACTA
Source organism: Dreissena polymorpha (assembly GCF_020536995.1). Taxonomy (NCBI): domain Eukaryota; kingdom Metazoa; phylum Mollusca; class Bivalvia; order Myida; family Dreissenidae; genus Dreissena; species Dreissena polymorpha. Next base: position 109,004,120 of record NC_068357.1, on the reverse strand, counting down.
TCAATTTAGATAATAGAACCAAACAGCAACTGTTCAGACCAGTTTTGTGATGCATCCGATGAAGAGCTGCTTATATTCGCATTTTCTGCATTTAACGATTGAATATATTAACAAAAATGATTAAACGTGATCTATTTTTGATATAGAATCACCGAAGTCATCAGGTCCCGTTCCGGATTGTGATAAAGGCGAAGTGCGAACGGGAGGATGTTCCAAAGCTAACCAGCAATGTCCATCTGGAAGCTCTTGCAAGAATACCGGAAGTTGTTGCAAACCCATAGAAAAATGTAATTATACTAACATTTTCGTAGCATACGATAGCTTTATGTGCTTGTAGCAGCAATGTTCACACACATCTTAGGAAATACACAATCGCCGGCTGCAATTTCATACGTATATTTTGGCCCATTATGTATGGTGCAATTAAAAATAATAATTATACACACATAACCATGATTACTATATACGAGCTTTATAGTTTTATTTAATTTGTGATTATACACATTTAAACAATTTAGAATATCTTGTCAGTCGTGTTTTAAAGCGAACATCATTCAATGTTCGTATGTTTAATGAAGCCTCTAATACAATAAGAAAACCGACGGGCCAGATTCGACTCATTGTCTCCAAGGTACTATAACCCGTTATTTGCAACGAAAACTAAGAACTATAAGCACTTTACAACGATATATAAAAGCTTTTGTTTAGTTCTAAGACACAGTTGCTAACTGCTCGAGATAGGCCAGATAAATATATAAACTAAATATATAGGTTCGTTTTCTGTTGCAGCTCTGCCGACTTGCCCGAGTGCCATGCCTGCGTTGGACCCGTCTAGGTGCCCTCCGCATGTCAACGTCTGTCAAAAGGACCGCGACTGCGGGCAACAAGGGAGATGTTGTACAGGGCCTTGTGGCGAACGGTCCTGTATTTCCGGATGACATTGTCTACTATCATATGTCTGATAACACGTTTGGAGAGTAAGAATGTTTACTTCAAAAAGAAGGTTTTATTCTGTTTAATGATTATTTTATTACCGATCACATGTGTTAACAGTCAACACGGTTTATATGTGCTGAAGATGACCGAATAAGACATTGGTCAGAATTGAGATTTATAAATACTTGTTAATTACATGGAAAGAATTGTAAAGGGTAGTAAATGATCATTGACCAATTGAGGAAGAGTGTGAAATTGTTGCCACGAATGATGTTATCGACTTGCTGATTTCTTTACTTGATTTATAGTTTTCACGCTTTTTTCTACAGTTTCTGTAAAAGTTGTAAATCAATACACATTATTTTCAGTTTGATACTATTGGTAAAAAATGTCATAATATGCCATACAAAGGACATTTAGACCTGTAGGTATTTATATAAGTCAATCGTGGACTTCAGAAAATAAAAGTAATAACATCGTCATTGTTTGTTAAATATGATAACTGTCTGTAAAGATAAGTATAATGAACGGATAAACACCGTCGGCGTCTATGTAAACTGGCAGTAATACTACATTCGATATAAATTTAGCTTTTTTTGTATACAAACAATATATGAGTTTTAATCGCATAATAACATTGACACTATGAACGCACACACGCACAAGGACACGCACACATAGTATATCGGCGTCGAAAGTACAATTGTCGGTCTCGTCAAGACTTGGGCTTTGAACCCCTCGGTTCGGTTTCAGTCGGGCATGTGCAATATTGCGTAACATGCACAAAGGTAAATGTTCCAAAATGAACATCAATGTCTTTACGATACCAAACAAACCATGATCTATACAGTTTTGTTATTAACTTCGTTTGATTTTAATTATGAAGTCAAACACAATCAGCGGTGTCACTTATTAATGTTGATTAAAATAAATGTTGAACAATTAGCGAGCCAAGAAAATCCAGATTGTTTGTTGTGGCGTCTGCACGTTAAAGATGACTTCCGCTAACATCCATCGACATATGATGGGCCTACCGAATGGACAGTCGGCATATGTGGTGCAATGGTCTGTCAAGGGAGGACTCTGACATGCACCAAGATCGACATTGATCATCGTTTGACTTAAGGGTTGAACTTTAAATTTCAAACGATGCTTTGTATATGTAATAAAGTAAAATAAAATTTAAACTACATGACTACGAAATTTAAGGAGTATGATTGTTGTTTACGGATCATGTGATACCAAACATGTCTTAAAACGGGACAAAATTGTGTATCTCTTTTGGATTGATAAGGTAATTTTTAATGGTTTTTAATTCGCATCATCCTTAACAACCGCATAGGCAAAACTGATAAAAAAAAATCATATATACGAATGCATCCATTGCTTTCCTCATTACTATCATTTGATGTCAAAGCAAACAAGTTGGTGCCAACATGATTCGAACTTAATTATATACCCTTTGGAATATTTTAAAACCTGCAACAAATGAAAAAAGGTCATTCATTGGTCAATTACCTAAAACGTTTTCAAATGCGTATTTTATTTTTCGGTTTTATTGCCAGATTAATGGCATGTATACCATATAGCATAATCAACAGAAAATAAACGAGAACTAAATTGGAAACAAAACAACAAATGCTTTTGTAATATGCTATACGTCACATATGACATTAAGCAAGTTCCTATTTTTCGGTTTTAAACGCGCTCAAGTATTTACTAGACAAACAAGCCGAATAAATCGTAAACGTAAATGCGTATTAAGACAATGATGTATGGTTTATGAACATCAGTTTTAATTAAGTCATGCGTCGGCTTAATCTTTGTTTTTGTAAACTGTACATTCCATACATTAGTGTAACCTGTTTTTATGCATGGTCAAGTACCATACCACTGTTGCTGTTTGTAGTTTAATTCGTTTGAATCAAATGATATGCTCTTAACTCAAGACACTTCTCGGACCCCATTATATACTGTATATGTAAAATACGTGGCGTTAGTATTTAAAAAGTGTAGTTTTAATATAATTTCGATGTATCATTATACATCTTATTAATGAAAAGCACATTTAAACAAAACAAGAAACATCAACCGAAGATGTTGACAGAAATTAACGTTTATAACTAATTCCTTATAGAAAGCGACCACCTTACCTCTATAAGTAACATTCTTAGCATAATTAAAGATTTTTAAAAATCTGCAGAATTATTTACGTTTCTATAGTACAAATTAAGATATTCTGGTCACTTTATTTAAACCACTTAATTAACATTTGCAAAAAATATTATTACTAAAAACTTATGTAACTAGTGCACGTCAAACTATAAACACATTCTTGTATGTTTAAACCAAATAATTTCGATGAGTGGTCTGGTCCTTAAAACATAATCGCTATGAATCAGGGTCAGAGGCGAGCTTAGCACAAAGCAACGGAAACAATCCGTTTTGAATGATAAATAAAGAACTGCGCATTGCAAACAATTGATCAGACTATATCCAGATCCTTTATGCACACGATCAGATTCATAATGAATTGCTGCAACGCACTGTACATTGTATTACATGAACATTAAATTATCATTGTTTAAGCTTTTAGTATGAATTCTAAACATAATTTAAATCGTTTGTGTTTTCCCCCGCAATAGGTGGAGGGATATTGTTTTGGCGTTGTCCGTCTGTCTTTCCGTCCTTCCGTCCGTCCGTCCGTCCGGCACTTTTGTGTCCGGAGCCATATCTTGGAAGTGCTTTGGCGAATTTCATTGAAACTTGGTATGAGTATATATATAGAAAAGAAGATGATACACACCAAATGGCATTGCACACTATCAGATAATAACGGTAGGCCCTTTGTATCTTGAAAACAATGCTTTTTGTGTGTGTCCGGAGCCATATCTTGGAAGTGCTTTGACGGATTTCATTTAAACATGGTATGAGTGTAAATATGAATAAGAGGATGAGGCACGTTGGCTGTGTCCATCAGTTAAGAAGTATAATGGCGGGGGATATCAACTCAACGAATTTGCTTGTTTTGTAAAGAAGTAAGTACCGAAATGGCTGCCGTTTGGGATGCCATAGGTCAGGTCGAAGGGTTTGCCTTAGGGTTTCAATATATGGCCCCGTGTGGCTGACGTAAAGGGTGCCTTAGGTTTTCTCGTAGAGGCTGCCGTAGTATGGAAGGGAAAGACCGCCAATATTATTCATCACCAGAAATGTTGCACGTGTTGAGTATTAAGCTGATAACAACTTAACAACAATCTATACGCGGTGAATAATATTGGCGGTCTTTCCGTTCATATACGCGGTGTCATAATATCACTTTTAATATCTCATAAAAAAACAACAACATGTTTTCATCATTTTGATCAAACATTTTTTAACATTTTTTTCTGATAATATATATATATATATATATATATATATATATATATATATATATATATATATATATATATATATATATATATATATATACATACAAGGTAGGTATTTCTTGACACAGGAAAATCACCTACATCAACATTTTTAAGCCATTCAGTGCTTAAATGGCGGTCGATGTTCGTACTATGTACCATTTTGTTGGAAAATTTGTCTTTTTGTCCACACCAAACCATAATATAATCGTTATGTTTGAATGTTTATTTAAATCGTGTACAATGATTCGTCCTTCACCTTACACTAGTTATACTACTATTGGTTCCGCGCCTCAGAGTTACCGAATACCTGAAACCGTATTTACCTTTAGCGTCTGATCGACATGGGGCTGGACTTGAAATTGGCGATAAATAATTCCCGATTTACAACGAGTTCGACGTTATAACGCAATCAAAAGGATAATTCTGGGTTGTAAGTTAATAAGCTCGTATTTGTTTATTGTACTAATCTGGATTATGTTCGGTAGATGGGATATTTCGATAGTTTTACTCTTGTAAAAATTGGCACTGAACGTTTGGTCAGATGTTTCTTGTAGTTTGTGTTGGCAAGTAGCCGTTCGTGGTCATTTTTCGACACGAGGCAACCATTCCCAACAAAATGGTACATAGTTTACGAAAATCGACATCCATTTAGGCACTTAATGGCTTAAAATGTTGATGTAGGTGATTTTCCTGTGCCAAGGGATACCTACCTTGTATATCTATTTTATCAAATTGTTTCGTCAAAATGATGAAAAATGTTGTTTCATGACACATTGATAGTGTTTAAGTGACTTAGCCACGCGCCCAACACCTGCGGCTACTACTAATGACAATGTGTACCCTAAAAACGGTTGACTTGAAAATGCGTTGTAAAATGTTGAATAGTGATTCGTCAACTTGTATTCTGTACAATTGTAGAGTGTACACTTGTGAGATGCTGACTTGTAGAAGATTACTAATACCGATCGTACAACTTAGAAAATATTCAACATGCTAATGTAGTTTGTCATCAACTTACTTTCAGATAGTTCTATTATTTTTTATTTTTTATTATGACTACAATATAAGGTATATTTAGGTGTACACTTTATATATGCGCTATCTTCATAATGAATATTATTATAAAAACATTCAATACACATTAAAACGTATCTGAAAGTCAATAAAACTATATGCTAATATATTTCTGTCCTTAGAATCAATAAAGCACTATAAAGTCACTGTTTTGATTTTGTGGCTGTCCGGCGTAAAATAAAACGTTTTTTTCAATCAGACCGACCCTAACTTTGTGCTTCGATCCTTTACTTGTGTTTTGTAGTTGAATAATGTTTGGTGTTTTTCCAAGGTATATCTAAAATCAAACTTAGCACACAAGGTAGTGCGAACCTTGTAAGTGCTACCTATTTCGGTTTGAAATTTGATAAGAATAAGTGAATTCAATGTTTTCATTGAGACTTAAACAAATCATAGTTCAATACTAGATCAAATATATTTTAACATACACACTGTATTAACTACAAATTTAGCCTCTATGTATTTTATTGCGACACAATCCACTATTTATAATAATGAACGGGGATACTCGATATGTTCCGAAATCAAAGAACACACCAAAAGTTGTCTACTTTACTACAATATTTGGCAATGGTAATTTTACATTTTCTGGAACATAATTCTGCTTGCCATGATGTTTTCGTTTTACTTTGTTTAAAAAAGTCGGTAACGTTTTTCTCCGTTTATTGAAGTGACTTTTTTCCGAAGTGGGCCTACGAAATTGTGCTGTTGAGATAGCACAATAAGATTCGTGTTATTATGAAAACAAATCAGTCTAATGCTTAAAATATTTTATCTACGCAGCAAAGTCATGACCCATGCTAATATTCTGTTCATTTTGATTTAATTATATTTCAATTTGTCTTTAATAAAAAGGAAAATATACAAATTGAGCTGTAAAGTCATAGCGTTCTTTTTAATAGGAAAGCATTGGCATATTTTTGCATGTAAAGTTTGAATTTCATCTACTTGAAACAAAAGACACATTTAGACACATTAAGCACACTCCACCATTTAATTGTATGTGTTAAACAGAAACAGTTACAAGGAGTAAATGAAGATAGACTTTAAGCTGACCCTAAATGCAGTCTTAAGGTTGGTCTACCGCAAGCTTAAAATACAAAAAGCAATGTCAGCTTTTGTCGATGACAACCAAATTATTGAACAGCAAGTAATGTAATATATCAGTCGTGATATTTTAATCAATATAAACTAATAATTGCAAAAAATACGGTATTTTAGAACTTTTCTTGATTCGTCAATCGCGGTTGACGGTCCCGTTAAGACATTTCTGGCTGAACAAATGCTTGTTATAAGAAAAAAACATATTCCACCAGGTAAATGCCAACAATAATATTTTAAGTTATATCTAAGAAAAGGTTGTTGTTGTTTTTTACAAAATCATTACCTCAAGTATAAAAAATCTTGCATTATGTATATAACAAATTATTTTAAAATAATTTTTCAATTTCTTGCTTCATTAAGTTACAATAGTTTTCTAATAAACGTTCATTCATGTATATGCATGTTTTTTAGTAAATACATTTAGGAAATAATAATAGTACATAATGATGTTATTTATAATGTATTCTGCTTGTTCTATTTCTTCAATAATTTAAAAGCAGACGAGAAGTCGTTTCCATCAAACCCGTGATTAGTCGTGATGCGGTAAATCTGATGAGAAAGAGACCCGTATGGTAGTGGGGACTTCATTGCCGTCACTGCGTTTTGAGCAAGACACAGATCCTTCAATATTCAAAATTATTCTTTTATGAGCCGTGTCGTGCGAAATGGGTCTTAGAATCTAACTTCAACAGATGCGACCAGAAAAGCTGCAGACCAGCCTGCGCATCTGCCTACCTGTCTGCCAAAAAGTCACTCAAGGTTTCGTGGTCTCATAAGCGGACATTATGACTCATTATCAGATTGTACGGATGGCAGAGACATATCTGCAGCACTGCGCTGATATGTCCTTAGACCCATTGTTTTGCATGAGCGTCTGAAGTACATTTCTCCTTTATGCATTTTTTGTGATCAAAATCTCAAGATAACATGCTGGTTTATATTGTTTATAGTTTGTTTGATATGTGGTAAAATGAGAAGCACCTGTTGATTATTCGCAATAATAAAACTATTAAAGGGAAAATAAACCAAAAAACTACAAGAAAATTCAAAATCAGATGCCCTTATAGTAGAGCAATCGTTCGTAAAATGATTAAGGGCTAGTCTATAGATGCATTTTAACAGTATTGTTGTCACAAGAACAGCTTGATGCGGATGTTCTGTTATTGCAGTGGATTATTTATGCTTACTTAGGTGTCCAGAGATCCTCACACAATGCCGCAATGTCATGATAAAACCTCATAAACTTTAAAAACAAACACACATACAAGATATGCACTCAGCTTGGTCATAAAGGGTGTCCTGAATCCACCATTGTAGTGATTGCTAGATGGACACCAGGGCGTTGATTTAACATTTCAGAAGATCAGCATCGCCCTGAACGCCTGGTAAGAACCTTGCCAAGCAACATTGGATACAGCCCTGACCGGCAATAACACAGCAGATATATGGGTTTTCAATTGCATTCACACTTACGCGAGAACATGACTTATTTACTCATCTCTTCAAAGTCTTTAAATCATGTTAAAGGGACAACAAACAATACTTGACTGATTTACTCACTTTATGCACTTGTTCAGATTTAATCATGTGGTATAATTTCTCATTTGTTCGGTCTAAAATAACAAATGAACTGAGTATACTCCACACAATAGGAACCATAAGCTTAAAATGTGTGCTTCTTGAATACTTATTTAGAATCAGGAATTAGCAATAAATCATTTTATTTCACATTATTAGCCTTCGAATTTATTAATTGTGACATAAGATCTCCAAACTTATACTATCAATCTTTGTTCTACCACCTGGATACCTAACCAGTAGGCCATGGTTAGGTGTCCAGGTACAGACTGTGCTACATAGCTGACTTAAATATTCGAAAAAAGGGGTTGGCGGTAAAAGCAGAGATAAAAAATGTTGTATCGCTCATCACGGAAATTGAACCAAAAACTTTGGTATCCCGAGGCAGAGACAATTTCGGGAAGTAAAGATATATATGAAGTAATCAGAAACTTATCAATATGTTACATTTGGGCGACGTGCTTTCACAGCAAATGTAACTCGCATATGACAGCAGTTAAAATATGAATGTCATTTTACAGCATGCATGTTCTGTACTAAAAATAAGAATGTCATTTAACAGCATGCATGTTCTGTACTAAAAATAAGAATGTCATTTAACAGCATGCATGTTCTGTACTAAAAATAAGAATGTCATTTAACAGCATGCATGTTCTGTACTAAAAATAAGAATGTCATTTAACAGCATGCATGTTCTGTACTAAAAATAAGAATGCCATTTAACTGCAGGCATGTGCTGGCGGATTTTCCCTTCAATAAGTTTGTCTGTAACAAATTTATTTTGCAAAGCTTGCTTTAAGATCTTAAAACAGCAATTTCCACATTATTTGGGCAATAGTTGTGATAAAAGGTTTTTGAAATTCCAAATAAATCCACATAGTTTTTTTTATATGTTTCAATTATTGTAATATTTTATCATTCTTAATTGAAAATGGTGCAGCTTTATTTAAAAAATTCAACAGTAATTACATTTATAACAGGCACCGTAAATATGTACATATTTTCATTTTAAGTATTTAATTTCATTAAGCTTAAAGAAAATGGGAGAAAACTCTTGATGATATTAAATATAGGATGACGCAGTATTCTCCCTTGACTTTGCAATTGTGTTGTACCATTTATTTTACTAATATCATTAGTGTGTGTATTGCCATTCAACGTTTGATTGTGTTTTAATTCGGTCAATCCTAGTGTTCTCTTAATATGTTTGCTCCTTCTAATAAGTATTTATCATTGGGATTTGAAAATATTTTCGCTTCTGTGTTTTGTTTATTACACGTTTAAATTGCTGAAGACATGTTATGTGGCATAGTTTTGTCTTGTAAGAATCCATTAAAATATGTTTTGATTTCCGTGACGATAACGATGACGATTCCGATGCCGATGACGATGGCGATGACGATGATGATGATGATGATGATTTCGACGACGACGACGCTGACGATGACAACGACGATGACGACGATGACAATGATGAGATGATGAAAAAGAATAATAATAAAAATAATAATAAGAAGAAGAAGAAGAAGATGATGATGGTACGATGACGACGACGATGACTATGACGATGACGATGATAGAGATGATTACGGAGAAAAAGAAGAAGAAGATGATGATGATGATGTGATGATGATGATGATGAGCATCATGATGATGATGATGATGATGATGATGATGATGAGGAGGAGGAGGAGGAGGAGGAGGATGACGACGACGACGACGACGACGCTGACGATGACGACAACGACGACGCCGACGGTGACTATGATGAAGATGAAGAAGAACAAGAAGAAGAAGAAGAAGAAGAAGAAGAAGAAGATGATGATGATGATGATGATGATGATGACGATTGATTTATCTACGGCATTCTCGTCCATGGAAAACTTTTTCCCCATGTCATTCTTTTTTTTTGAGGGTTGACGTCACTTGAAAATAACATATGAATAGATATATGAGAAAAACTCAAGCAGATTTAGTAGTATATTTCAAAACTGAAATTAATACAGATAAATTATTATAAGAAAGAAACAAAAACACGACATTAATCGTCTTAACGTTCCGCCATTATGTTTCGTCGTAAAATTTCACTTTAAGCATTATGTAACCTATAACAGTGAGTGTCTTAATTGCGATTGCAAATGTCATCGTAGGTACGTTACGCAAATGCCAACCCTGTCAACCAAGGACTAAACAATAAACAATATAACTACTTCATCTTTGGACTTATCACCAGGTCAAGGATACCGTCTTCCAGCACCGTTTAGAGACGAATGGAAAGTTTTACAAATTATAACTGTTAAGCATTACGAACTTGCTGGCTGAATGGATGAACACATTATCGCAAATCTGATTTCAAGGTCAAATCCTATTGGCAAAATAACACAAAGTCAAGAGGGAGATTGCCATACTTGATTATATCCTGTTGATTTTGATATACATTTGATCACTTACGAATAAAAATCAGGCGAGTGGAGGTTTGCAAGATAACATCGCGGATCTTTCGATCACCTACCCTTCATATTTCATGAGTTCCCATTAACGATCATATTTCTTAAGCCAGTATCCGTGTTTTTCAATTAAGTCCGGTTTACTTTTAAAAAATAACATCGCGGATGTTCTTGATCTCTTGATCCCAATTTATCTGACCTCACTTCGAACGCAAGTGATTCATCTTCTGGGGCAATGAAATTCCTGCTGACGTCGATAAACATCCTGTCTTAGATACAAATATCAAAGTTTTCAATTAGACAAGTAAGGGCTTTAAAGATAACATCGCGGATTTTCAGCTAGTATTTCGTAGAAGTCGAGGGCTGTCACCCGAGCTCAAGTGCGCTCTAATTAGGAGACATAAAGAATACTATGCTAGTGTGATTGTGTACTTAACTTTATCCCACGAGTGAAGAAAGGTCTACATGGCGAGGCTTGCCGAGCCTTGTAAGCCTTTCTGAGACCAGTGGGATAAATTTAAGTTCACAATCACACTAACACAGTATTCTCTTTATCCTACAATATTTTTTTATTTAATTTATTCCTGATGCAATCAAAATAGTTGTATTAATTGATAAAATAAAAGCAAAAACACATTAAATAAACTGAATCTAACATTGCGTAGTAATATTAATTGTGATCTTTCCCGTTTACGGAACTCGAAATAGTCCTTAAGAATTCCACGCAAAAGAAGAGTAACGAGACAAAATATCGCTATACGCATCGATTCAAATTTAATCAGCGTTCCAAATGTAACACACTCAAGTAGAACACAGACAATCCTTGTTTCACCGCTGTAAAATACCAAAAAACAAAAATCGCTGCAATCTTGAAATTTATAAAAATGTGTAGACACAGCTACGTGAAACATGATTTAGCATTTATCCCCGCCGATATTGTTTATTTTAGTCTATAAACATTTAACAACTCTTCTTTGTACACACTTTTTACTAACTGACATAAAAAAGTAAAACATCTACTGGTTATTGTTCTACTCAACGAAGTTGTGTAATAACAATGTTTATTTTCGTAAAGTTTAATTTGATTCCATGACTAGTTAAAATACTGGACACATTTCTTCATCGCCATCCATCTTTTCCATTTTAAAGCACTGGATGTAAGCAGGCAATTCTTTGTGGATAGACATTCTTTGATCGACTGACAAAGGAACGACTTATTCATCAAAGAAATTGCCCTTTTAATTCAACATCGATTTCAGGTTGAAGAACAATTCTCTGACACTTTTCTTAAATTTAATCCATCACTTGTTCAATAAAACATCGCGTTATTCGAGTACATTCGACATTTTAACGAAATCGAAAATGCAGTCTCACCAGTTTCATTCCAGTTTTATATTTAAACACTGTTATTCAAATTCATAATAGTATAATAAACCATCGTAAACACACACACACACGTGTTAGCTCGTTAAACGACTGCGTACCCAATGACCTGAATGACGCAATCAGGGGTGAAAGGCCAAAAAAGTAGTCCCTATGTACATGTTCTAAAATATCTGTGGGATAAGCCTTATATAAAAATATCCGTGTAGAAAACCTTATCTTTTCTTTACTAGAGTTGCGACACCTTAAGGGTTTCGCGTAATGGAATGAGTGGAGATATCAAATCAAATTAAACAAAAAAATTGGTACGAAAAAATATGTGGGTACGAAAAAAAACAAATTTGGGCACGAAAACAAATTGGAGTACAAAAAAAAAGGGTACGAACAAAATAAGGGTACGTAAAACTATTTGGGTACGAAAAAAATGGGTACCAATTAAAAAATTAGGTATGAAAAAATTCGGGTACGAAAAAAATTTGACTACGAACAAATGTGTGCGAAAAAAATGTGGGTACGAACAACTTTGTGTACGAAAAAAAAATGGGTATGAAAAAAATGTGGGTAGGAAAAAAACAACAATTTGGTTACGAAAACAAATTAGAATATGAAAAATATAGGGAACGAAAAAAAAATAGGTTACGAAAAAACTATTTGGGTACGAAAAAAATGGGTACGAATAAAAGTTTGGGTACGAAACAAATTTGGGTACGAAAAAAATGGGTACGAAACAAAATTTGGGTACGAAAAAAAATGGGTACAAAAAACATTTGGGTACGAAAAAGATGGATACGAACAAAAAATTGGGTACGAACAAATTTGGGTCCGAAAAACATTTGGGTCCGAAAAAAATAGGTACGAAAAAAAAAAATGGGTACGACAAAAATTGGGAACGGAAAACATTTGGTAAGAAAAACTGGGTACGAAAAAAATTTGGGTAAGAAAAAAATTTGGGTACGAAAAAAAATTAGTGTACGAACAAATTTGGGTACGAAAAACATTTGGGTATGAAAAAATGTGTACGAAAAAAATTTGGTACAAAAAAATTGGGTACAATAAAAATTTGGGTACGAAAAAAATTGGGTACGAACATTTGGGTTCGAAAAAAAGGGGGACAAAAAAGAATTGGGTACGAACAAATTAGGGTACAAAAAACATTTGGGTACAAACAAAATGGGTACGAAAAAAAAATTGGGGTGCAAAAAAATTTGGGTACGAAAAAAATTTGAGGACGAAAAAAATGGGTACAAAAAAAATAGGTACGAAAAAAATATGGGTACGAAATATTATGGGTACGAATTTGTTTATATTTAAAATCAATTTTGAATTGTCTAGCGGGTTAATTGTCTTGTGGGGGTGAATTGTCTTGGGGTTGCTATTAACACTACATGTACTTCCGGCTTATCCACGTGTTTATAGCGATTGCGCAATAAAAAACACCACTTTTTCGTCATTTTATAAAAAAACTGGATTTTTTCCAGATATGACGAAAACGCCATATACATGAGAAATTTCAGCACGAGTGTCGGGCCAGTTTCAACACTCTCAAATCGGTGCTATACGCTGGAGCTTATCGAATTTTAGTCGCCATTATCATTTGTTCAATTGAACGTCATCAAATGATGACGTTAATATAGCACTCATTCCATAAAAACCAGGAGTCAATGACCCCTGGACTGAAATTTTGAGGAGTCAAATTGAAAAATTCTAGGGTCAATTTTGAAGCGCGTTAATTGTGTTTTTGTCTGTATTATTCATTTTTTTTAGATAAAAACATGCTCCAAGAGTTACACAATATCTAAAAAAAATTATACTGCGTTATTAAATAAAAATACCATGATACATAACACAACATATTTTAATGAATTGGTACACAAAGATAAGGACAAAATATCAATAATTTGTGCGAACAATATCGACTTTAAGTTTTTCAATAACAAAACATGTTCATTTTACAACTTTTATTATTTCTATCACTATACTATGTTTATTTGTTAAAACAATAAATGCTTATTAAAATCTACTTCATCATAACACATTTAAGTAATTTAAGATATGTACCTGTAGCACCTTTTCATCACATATTTATCCTTGTTATATTATCATCATCCCTATAATAGCTTTTGTACGGTGTACGGAAGAAACCCCCTCCGGAAGAAACGCCCTTCGCAAAAAAGGAAGGGCGGAAGAAACCCCCTTTCATAGTTTGCATACGCGGAAGAAACCCCCTCGCTAGTTTTGCATAGGCGGAAGAAACCCCCTCGCTAGTTTTGCATAGGCGGAATAAACCCCCTTCCATAGCGGAACAAACCCCCTTCCAGACGATTTAGTTACATTCAAATGCACGGTAATTGTTTACAGAAATTCAATTTCATTTTCAGAAAGTTCCCGGGAAGCATGATTGCATGATTCATTTTTTTTTAAAGACGAATGCTTCGGTTATTATAAATATGTACGAAATATCTTCGTCACTATCGGCTCTGGGCGCTAATTTTGTGTTTTTGTTCTTTTTATCAATCTAGTACAAGTTAACGCATATAAAATGGTATAATCTCACTGAAACGAGTGCAAGACAAATTCACACGAGCATCTCATCATTAACAACTTGTGAACATACGGCCGGTACACCTCTTTCTTTACTCAGCACATAACAGTTTGGAAATAGATTTTCGCACCTTCATTTAATTATATAAATGGTCCTTTAATGTACCGGCTATTGTAGATAATGATGAGAAGTTGTGTCATGATCGGCGCCTTTGCGGCTCGTGTGAAGTTATGTACAGTTTTTAAAATTACATTAGCATTCGGCTATAATTGTGTGATTTAAGGGAATGATTTGATCTTTGTCAATAAATGTATTATATATGCCTGTTTATCGTTAATAAATGCGTGTCTTTTTTCAACAACAAATTGTTTATTGCTTTTTAATATATGCTTGTTTGAGATCTTTGTAAATAAATGTAAATATATGCCTGTTTTATTATAAAATGCGTGTCCTTTTTTGTATTGAGCTTTGTAACAAGCACACAACTAGTCAGGGGATTGATGCATGTTCGGAGGGAATATTTCATCAAGTCTATAAATAGTCACATATGCCGAAATTTATTTGATACAAGAGAAAAAATGGCAAGGTTTGTATTAAAGAAATTATTGAGAGCTTTTATCGTTAATATTTACCAGAAAGTGCTTTAAAAATGTTTTAAACGGGATTATCGGGAAATGAATATAAACTTGATAAGTAGCAAGCATGCAGTAAAAGAGTCGGGTTGAAACGGATGTATTGGGGAATCGTTCGAGTCGGGATTTGACTACCTCTGCGGGAAAGACTTAACACTTAGGAAGGGGGTTTATTCCGCCTCTCTGAAAACACGAAGGGGGTTTATTCCGCCTGTCTGAAAACTCGAAGGGGGTTTGTTCCGCCTATGCAAAACTAGCGAGGGGGTTTCTTCCGCGTATGCAAAATGTGAAAGGGGGTTTCTTCCGCTATGCCGTTTTTAGGGAAGGGGGTTTCTTCCGAAGGGGGTTTATTCCGGTAATCCTTTTGTACAAAAACACAATCTAAATGCATGGAACATCTAGTATATCTATTACTGATTATCCGAATACTATACATGTCGGAAATAATCAATATATACACTTAAGAATGCCTTACCAGTAGTAGTTTAACTTTAATAATCCAAAATTTCCGTGTTGTTATCTGGTTTAACAGGTGTCCAGTCATTACACCCCCTGGACGTTACACCCCTGGTCTTTACACCCTCTAAGCCTGGACATTACACCCACCAAGATATTGATTAGATTAGAAAGGTGCAATCAACTTATGAACCACTAATTGGATTTGTCATGTAAGATGACACTGATGAGATTAATGGTTGCTCAAATTATTTAATTGAGCAGCCATCATTTAAAACATTAATTTTTATTTCACCAAAATGACTGTAACAATATGCATCTAAATCATAAATACTTTTTTTCAAGAATATACAGACAAAAGAAACTTGAGAAATAAAAATAATGATAAATAAAATAAATATTTAGAATAAACAAAACACAATCTTAATTCATATACATTTATTTGTATTTCACCATAATGTAATAATAAGCATCTAAATCAATCATAAATTTTTTCAAGAATATACAGACAGAAAAAACTTTGAAAATAAAAATAATGATAAATAAAAAAAATATATTTAGAATAAACAAAACACAATCTTAAATTTATACATTTCTTTTTATTTCACCAAAATGTAATAATATGCATCTAAATCATTAATACTTTTTTCAGGAATATACAGACAGAAATAACTTTAAAAATAAAAATAATGATAAATAAAAAAAATATTTAGAATATACAAAACACAATCTTAAATTTATACATTTCTTTTTATTTTAAAGCTATAAGAAAAAATTCTTTATTATTTATGGAAACGGCCTCAAATACATAAGGACTAAGGCAATATCTTAATCTCAGTGTATCACATCTGTTTAATACTTAAGTTTTATTACTATTGTAGTTACCATAGTATTTCACTTATCTATTTATATATCTATTTGATAATCAGTGCATAAAATGCATGCAGTGTTATGTCTCTGATATTGACAATGAAGCAAATCATTCTGCCCTTAGGCTATTTCATATCACTCAAACAAAAGGAGGTAACTTGCTATTAATTTAAAGCAAGTATTAATAAAGTAAAAATATCCTATCTTTTGGTTTCAGTGAGTTTGTTAGATATTGAAATAGAAGTAACATATTGTCACTGTATGATATATATAATTTTACTGCAGACTTCAAAGTGACATTTGTTTTATTAATTACAATATCATTAAACTTTAAAGTCAGAATTGATAATGAGGGATCATTGAAGAAATACTTTTTTATATTGAAACACAATTAACAGGAATCTGTCACTTACTGTAGCAATCAAAGCATGTTTTCACAGTTTATGGGAGGGCCCTAATTTGGCACTAGTCTGTGTATCTTTTATGGCCCCTAATAAACAGTTAGAGGGTCTTTGCCTGGCCCTAATGTGGCCCAAATAGGTCCAATGTTTATCTAAGTGGCCCAGTGTTACTGTTAGTTTTACATTATGTTAGTTTCATAAATGATGACACAAAACTGTGTCAATGATTTAAAACACTAAATTGGGGCATGAGTCTTAATGCAACATAAGATCACTTAATTATTTGAATGACACCAAAAATATATATTGCATGTATAATCCCTCATGTCTCTACCCATTTCCCTTTTCCTGCATAAATACCATTCTGTTACATATCATATCATATTTTTTGAAAAATAATGTTTTTGTTAATAAAATGTAAATCAGATAAAACACAGATACCAAGTTATACCCAGTATTGTCCATAAGACCATTAAATTGAATTTCATTTATGTAAAAATAAGAAAGTATTATTAGGATTTCAAACTTTCACCATGATGTAGTTGGTTAATATGTAACAAATAGTTTCTGATTATTAATAATTAATGGATATGTTTTTATAGAGACTAATAATTATATAAGTTATATAATTGTGTAGGTTAAAGTTTATAAATGAGTATTTACAAAAATAAATTGGTCAAGAATGGTGCAGCTAATAAGATTAAACCAAGTTGGTGTTTTAAATTATTTATCAGTTACAAGACCATTTGATAACAATGGTGTGAACAAACTCCTTTAATTTTAGGTGCACTAACTCAATTCCGCCTATCATCACACAGATTAGAAATAGAACGAGGTCGATACCACAATATTGCACGTGATAACAGAAAATGTAAATTTTGTAATCTAAATGTTGTAGAAAGTGAATACCATTTCTTATTAATTTGTCCATTATACAAAGATATAAGAAAAAAATATTTAAAGTCATATTATCAAGCATGGCCAACATTAAATAAGTTTGATATGTTAATGGGAACACAAAATAAAAAAGAAATCATTAATCTTTCAAAATACATATATAATGCGAATTGTTTACGGAACAATTTAGAGACACATTAATTAATCTACGTAGACTAATTTTTTCTCTCAGAATTCGATGAGCACTGATACGTATCGATGTTAAAGTGAAAATAATTTCGCAAAATAATGTATTCTGTGTCACATGATTTTATTACCAACTGTCATTATCGATGTTAAAGGAACATATCTTATGTTATAAATCAGTAAAATATTTGTGTCACATGATTTTATTACCAACTGTCATTATCGATGTTAAAGGAACATATCTTATGTTATAAATCAGTAAAATATTTATGTCGTATCTTATGTTATAAATCAGTAAAATATTTGTGTCACATGATTTTTTTACCAATTGTCATTATCGATGTTAAAGGAACATATCTTAGGTTATAAATCAGTAAAATATTTGCTAACTTCTTCCATTGCATAGTTTTCATAATTATTATCTTATTCTCATAATTATTATCATCCATGTCTTTACACGTGTATATTATACATTTGGCTAAAAAGCAATTTTATGCTTAAAAGCTAATAAATGTTGTTGTTGTTGTTGTTGTTGTTGTTGTTATTATTACACTTTGATAATTACAAATTATTTGAAAATATCACAGAACAATGTTTTTCACACCAAAAAATTGTTATTTCCTAATTAACACTGCACATCAATAATACAGACATACAGACAAACAAACATAAAAAACACTTGGACAGACCCCCATTGGACACATATTAAAGCAGGAACATCATTAATCAAGTGAAGTGTGCCCCATGGTAGGTGTGATCACACCTTAGTAACCTAATCAATTATGTTTACATCTTGGTGGGTGTATAATGTCCAGGCTTAGTGGGTGTAAAGACTAGGGGTGTAACGTCCAGGGGGTGTAATGACTGGAAATCGTTTAACAAACCTTATTTAATGTTTGTTAAATCCAGTTAATGCTATCTCCATTATTGAATCACCATTTCTTGTCATTTGAATTGTTGTTGTTGTTTGAATCGCCATTTTTTAATTGAAATCGGGTTTAATGTTAATTTACAATATGTCCGCCATTTACAATGTCAAAGGTCAAGGCGTAGCAATTTAATTCTACTCGGATAATTTCTATCTAATTGAGAAAATGTGTTTTCTTAATGTTTATGTGTAGTAAATGACTTGTGAGTATAAAAAAACAACGCCCGGGGTAGACCTCTATTCCCTCGATTATAGACCGAGTTTCAAATACTGAAACATTAATTTTGATTAGGAACACAGAGGGATTTATTACCATGGAACTGGAGATGTTAACTGACTGACACACGGGTTAAATTTTCGATGCGTCAAAATGACACACGGCAGAAAAAAGGGTTGCGTCAAAAATGAGTCATTTTTAATTTGCTCGCGTCAAAACGCAGGATTCTGCTTCTATTGAAATCCCTGGTCCAATATTTGTTTTGAAGTTAAATATGCATACCGATGTTGATGAAGATTAGACTAACAGTGTGACTTCTGTGGTATAAACATGCTTTTTGTTTATTTAATATATTAACCAATTTTGTTAGCTCAAATGACCCAGTGTTAAACTTGGCTGAGATTTAATTTATACAAATCTTCTGACCAACTTCATTAAGATTTGCGAATAAATTAAAGAAAGCAAAACAGTTTTTCAAATTCAGCCAAGACATCATTAGAACAAATGACCTGACCAAGTTTCTTGAAGGATGCACAGTAAATGTGATTTCTAGAGTGGTAACAAGATTTTACTATAGCCATTGGCCCATATAAGGACGAGAGCGCCGATTGCGCTGAAAGCATAGTTGCAAGATACAGGGAAGTTGCTGCTGAAGTAAATGTTTAGGTCAAAATATACTAAATAGTTTCCTTATATGTTTCGATGTAAAAGCGACAACTTTGAGCGAAAATAAATACAACATTTTGCACATAGAAACCCCCATAACCATACCTTTTCTAGACGGGCATTCTTAGCTGAATCGATTTAAGCAATAAAAAAAGATATGTCATGTTCAAACCAAAAAAGAGAAATAAATGGGTTTCTAAAATTTATCGCATGGAAGTGGTATATACAATACTAATAATTCAACTTGTCATAAAAAATTTGAGTGCACAATTATACTTACAGAGTATTCTGTCATATCTATTACCTGTCAATAATACCCGAAAGGGGAGTTAGACAGTATACAGTCTTGGCCACACATGGCTGGACTGACGGACACGTCTTGTAAAATTGTGTAAGGTCCGGCCTGTCTGTCAAATTTACAGGACTGATTTTCCGGTAAAAAGAACAAAAACATATTCATAGGTTTGTATAGGTTTGTTTATGGCTCTGAAAGTTTTCTGAGGTGCAAAAATAGCAATAGTGTCTTTATACATGTGCTTTTCCGTACCAACGCTCTTTCTGTTGACGGAATTTTCCGAGGGCACCTGATTGGTCTATTTATGTGCATCTTACAAATGCGGGTCAGGACGGTCCAAATCCATGACGGCCTAGTCGCTTAACAAGATAATCATAAATCTGATTATTACAATTTAAATGATGCAGATATCAGTTTGTGTGGTTTTAATAGCAATAGTAATGTATAATAATGATCATTGTCATTCAAACCGTTATTATCTTGGCTATCAATGTCCATGCGTGAAACAGGCCGGTTGTCATTTATCGAGGCCGTTGTAAGTTTAGGCTGTATTGACCAGACTCATACCTGACATGCGCGCTTAGCATAGCTTAGTTAAAAAAGTATAAAGTACTTTTGTTTTGGAAATTGTTCTTAAGATATTACAAAGATGCGATTCCTGTTTATATTTACTGTTAACATGCGTTCAGCATTTAATTAATTTTTTTTCTAAACAAGACTAGTACCATGTATGGCGTGTATTATTATTTAACGTCAGATACAAATGTGTGACCTTAAAATTAATAGCTATTCAATAATTTTATCATTTTATATCATATACACCTTGATCCCAGCAATGAAACCAAGTTATTTTACTATTATATTCTGTAGCCAGTAGGTCCTATAAAAAAAGAGGTGGTCCTGTATTTTTTTCCCATTTTACAGGACCTACTGTCCAGTAAATATTTGCCTAGTTTGGATTTGACTGAGCATATATAGATAGATAGAAAAACCACACGCTGCACATATTACAGGCTTTTGTATTGCTGATATTTAATTTCTTCTTTGCATATTCAATTGATAAAAAAACTCAAATGGATGTCTATTCTTAGTTTGCTGTCTTATTGTACCCTCAAATTATAAATGTTTCTTCAATAATTGAATTTTCAGAAACCTCATTCTTTAAAAGAATTTTTCAAAGTTATTTGGTTAAAGCCACACACTTTGAAATGAAATACATGTTAATCAATACATAAAGATGCAATTTGAAAGTGTGCAAAATTGTCATTAAATCTATAGCCTTACATGTGTATATTCTAATTGGCATAGATAAAATTAAATCTATAGCCTAGTTAGAAAGTAATATATTATTGTTTAAATGGTACCGGTTTTAAACCGAAAGTAGGATTTGTAGACATATACGTCTATTTCGACAAATGCAATTATTTTTAAGTTTAAAAGCGCAAAAAAGACTGATTTCTACCTTGTAATCACCAGATATATTCTAAATGGCAAAGCTAAAAATATGTTTATTATTTATTCATAAATTTACTATGCCATGCAGTTAATTTTTAGGTGTGTGGCTTTAAGTCATTTACAAAGTTGAGCAAATATAATCATTTTTCTAAAAATAAATCATCCTCTGAAGCCCCCACTGAGATTCAAACTCAGACCTCTTTCCTCAGTGAAGGAAAGTATTCTATCTTGAAATACAAGGGCATGTAAGAGGAAAGTTAGCTATTTTAAATCTATCAACAAATAGATTTGAACAATATTTATATGTTATTAATATATGCAAACATCCCATAAGTTTATTTTTCACATGACCTTCAAAACAGAACAGACATTTCTGAATCTGCAATACATTACATTCTTAAGTGTTAACAAGATAAATGTTGACGACTAACAACAGACGACAGACAAAAGGCGATCACAAAATCCAGAGTTTAAAAGAATTTACGATACACGAGATACGTATTTCATACTTTACAAGAGCGAAGGAGTCATAAAAAACTTAATTTATTGTTAACAACACGCTTACCTCAATTTTAACTTAAACCCAATGCTTTAAACAATAAAGTTACAATGATATGAACTTCCATTTTCTGTTCTTCCTTCCCTTTCTCAAAATTTATTTAAAACCACACTATTATTTAATAATAAAAGTATAAAATGCTAACCATTCTGACCTTAACCACAATATAGGAAACTGTACATCCAACTTGTCGTCATTAAAGTCCAGAGTTTACATGAAATTATGTTACACGAGATATGCATTTCATACATTTTGTACTACACTACACGACCCGTGATTTTTGCCGCGATTCTCGCATCACCACATGTACATGTAACATATATGTATACACTTACATTATACATTGCAATAATAAAGCTTTTGTTGTTATTGTATACAATGGGCGTATTTGCCAAAATACTCCCGTTCCGACATGAATTTGATGAAGTAATGTCGGAAGCTTTAACGGCTCCAAATGAATATAACAGCCCAGAATGATCATGCAATAATTATTGAACATAACATGTAAACATTATTTAATTATATTCCAGGCCCAAATACACTACCACTTTTCAAATTCCATATTGTTGCCATATACATGTACATGTAGCACTGTCTAAATTGAAAGTTGCATAGTGTTTCGTCATTGGTCGGTTATAAATACCTTGTTTCTCTATACATGGTATTTGATTTAGACAAAACTAATAATTTGGTAATTTACGAGAAATATGATAAAAGCTTTTTAAATATGCTCGTCCCACATTATGCACTGTACTCTACACTTCTGAAAAATGGCGTAGTCATATGGTTGTGTTCATGAAATTCTAAAACATATTTACCGATATAAATGTTTAAGATTATTTTTTCGTAAGTGATGTTGTAATTATGTTGGATTATTTGATAATTGTGAACATAAGATTAGCGTTATGCATACAGTTATCGATACAATTCGGTTTATATGCATGAATTGCTGAATCATAGATGTCACCGATATCCACTGCGATCACAGCGAATCGCGACAAATCACCACAAAACTGAGGGGAATCAGGGCGAAGATTATCTTGCTCTCGCGCGACGGCAGAGTGACGAATCACGTGAAATCGCGGTGATTTTCCACTCAAAAAGCAAACTGTCCGCCTTGACTCCGCAAATTAGGCAACAATCACGGGTCGCTTAGTGTATATATTGTATATACAGAAGCGAAGGAGTCATAAAAAAAATTAATTTAGTATTAACGACACGCTTACATGTACATCAATTTTAACTTTAATCCTTTGCTTAAAACAATAAAGTTACAAAGATATGAACCTCCAATTTTGGTCATCCTTCTCTTTCTCAAAATTTATTAAAAACCACTCAATTTTTTTTTAATTTGTGTATCAAATGCTAAACATTCTTACCTAAAACATGATTAAGGAAACCGAAATCTTGATGCAGCGAGTTATTTTATTCTTATGGAAGATTAAATTACGCATGACAAAAATTCAATCGGAAATATTTTTACAATCTTTTGATGCTTTAAAAAATATTTTACTGTTAAATAAAATAACACGTCTGACTTGTCGTCATTAAAATCCAGAGTTTGAATGAAATTACGTTACACGAGATACGCATTTCATACCATACATGTATAAGAGCAAAGGAGACATAAAGAACTAAATTTAGTATAAGCGACACGCTTACCTAAATTTAAACTTTAATCCAATTCTTAAAACAATAAAGTTGCAAGATACAGTAACATGCACGCACTTCCATTTTCTGTGATTTTTTTGCGTTTCATTTCTCAAAATTTATTTACAACCACACTAATTCTTAATAACATTTGTATCAAATGCTTGCCATAACAAAGCCATAATCCTGTCGCTGTAAGTTATTTTATTCCTATGAAAATTTAAATTATGCATGGCAAACACAAAATCCAAAATAACTTTGGATTCTTTCTATGCTTTAAAACATATTTAACTGCACGACTGACTTGTAGTCATTAAAATCCAGAGTTTAAACTTTAAATGAAAATACGCCACACGAGATATAGCTGTATTTCATATCAATTCATGTGTGCTGAACAAAGGGGCATTTATACACTAGGCTTACAATGCTCAAACCAAAAGGTTCCAAATTGTTGCAAACAAATAAATTAAACATTCACATTTATCAATTATAATTACAAGCTATTTGTTTTTGTACTGATATAAATTGTGGTGTGGTCAACCTATAAGAGAATCAGGTGAACCACTGCCCTAATCAGACATCAGTCTGAATGAATGTTACTCAGCTTTACATATTCTACTAATTATTAATTAAATAAAAAATTAAATCTTGACAGAACCTTGTCAAGTTGACGATGCTTATAATTTGAGAAGTTAATGATTTATAATAATCGAGGAGGGTATTCCAGACGTAAAACATTGCATCATTACATGGAAAACAGCTGCACAACTGTATGCGAAAAGGTAAAACAGTATATTCTATCGAGAACCAACTTGCATAGCAACGTCCGAAATGTGCAAACTCCGACATCTATTTCGATATTTATAAATTCAAGATATAACGTTAACTGAACTGGTGTACAGAAATCAAACTATAAAACTTGTGTTTTGATAAAAAAAAATTGCAAAGCAAACCAAAAACACTTACCCTTTTAACGGCAAAACAATTAATTTATCCAATATTCAACACATGTATTTCCCTTCAAATTATGCCATTGAACTTAAACGGTTGATTGTCGTTTCGTGCCAATACCAGTTCGTGCCACTAATTTATTTGTGTTGTTTATTTTTCAAGGTAAGTTTCGTGAGAAATAAATGTGTTTGAAAACTTTCTCGCATTGTAATGGTATATAAAATTCAACTCATCGGACAAATTCAAGAACATAATGACACTTACCAAGTTTTCTGAACAACCGTACACAGCGCAAAATGCGTGATGTCTATTTCCATATCCACGGGTGTGTTTATGTCAAATGCCAGTGTTTTTCAATAGATCGTATACTTATCTAAAAAACGGCGAAGTAGCGTTCACTTTAATCATTTTTGATGATGTTATTTTGTAAAAACTTTCTCGCGTTCTTTTCGAACATTCATTGGCAGCCATTTTGATTGTTGGTTGTATACTTCCGAAATTATGTGTTTTAATGACTCTCAAAAATGTTTTTAGTGCAGAAATTGTAATTTTAAGTATCGATTTCTCGGATTTATTGTTTATATTTTGTTAACTTATTTGCGTTTAAATTTGATTGTTTGTTGTTTACTTGCGAACTATTTTTCATGTGTACGCTAGTGGATATGTAATCAGGTTACCATATCTACATCAATGAAATTTAACTGTTGTTCGTTTTTGTTAGTTTTGTTAATATTTTCTAAACGGGTTCAGCTTCGTATGTTAAACGCAATATGAATTTATTTATTAATTTGGGAATAAAATCGCAATATGTATTAATTAAAATCAAATTTGAAGTGTCTATCGCGTGAATTGTCTCCTTGGGGCGAATTGTGTTTGGGTTGCTATTAACGCTTCCGGCGAGAACTCATTTTATAGCGATTGCGCAATAAAAAACACCACTTTTTCGTAATTTTATCAAAAACTGGACTTTTCCCAGATATGACGAATACGCCATCGTGTAGATCGAGTTCTGGTCCGTATACATGTCAAATTTCAGCACAAGTGTTGGGCCAGTTTCCAAGAGACCCAAATCGCTGCTATACGCTGGAGCTTAATGAATTTTAGTCGCCATTATCTTTCGTTCAATTGAACGTCATCAATGATGACGTCCAATACATCACTCATTCCATATGAGTCGTATTGTGTTCTATAAAATCATTTAGCTGTAGGATAAATAGTAAGTGACAGAATTACCACGCTTATTACTTCGAAATATTAATCATGATGAAAACATATTGAACTTGTTAAACATAACAATAAAGCTTGTAACGGTGGGTATCCAGATGGGTATACTTTATACATATCATAGTGCTTAAAAGATACAAATTTGAAGATCAATGGAAAATGGTTGCATTGATTGGTACAACGGAAGAATATCAAATGTAACAGAAACAGTTCGGATGACATGAAATACACCTATCTTTATTATAGGGGAACAGTAATGGGACTGTTAAGTATAACAAAGCTTTTAAATATCATTTCCATGGATTAATACAATAACTTTAATGACATTGACAACAAGGATATCATTTTTTCCGCAACTTGTGATATTACAGTAAAAAAATAACATAACGATATTATTTTTTTTAATAAGTACGATGACATGAACAACAGCTTTTCCAAAACAAAACGCTCCACCCTTCGTCCGCTTCGACAGTTTATTGTACATTTTATATCAGTTATTTCATAAATAATTCATATATATTATAACCTGAAAAATACAGGTATTTGATGAAAAAATACAGGATACAGTGGTTTACCCAATTCATCATTTAGTCATTATATATTTTCGTTTTGTGTGTAAGTCATGTCTCACTTTCACCGTTCTTTTAGTTTTATATGTATATCAGCTTCAAACTAACCTTTTATCAAATATGAGTGTAACTGAAACGCGGAAAGTATATTCAAAGCGACCTTGGAGAAATAAAATGACATTTAGTTCACTTTTATGTTTTCATGTTAAAATTATCTGATTTTTTGTATGATCATGTTTAAAGGACAACTTAATGGAGAATTACAATTGCACATTTATATTTACAGGGTACAATTATATTGCTGTTAATAAATAATGCATGTTTAAAGGAAAAATACAAAAAAAAATATTTGATAAAACTCAGTAAACGGTACTGTTTACCCAATCTATCATTTGGCCATTGTACATTTTCTTGGTTTGTATGTTAGTCAGTTCCCACTTTCTAGTTCTTGTTGTTTGTTTGTTATATATTTATATAAGCTACCAAAAGACGTTTTTTTCAACAATTGGTAAAATTGAAACGCCTAAAGAAATATTCAATGCGTTTCATCTTGCTTTCTTTTAAATCAGAACTTTTGAAACCGAGACACGTACTTGTTTCACATAAGCCTTAACTCTTGGGTCACCGGCTTGAAACGCAGTGGATGTTTTAACCTGATCGATAACTCAAATTTAGGCAAGAATTAATAACAAAATATAACAAGGTCGTCTTCTATAATTTAAATTGTATCGTTATAATTTGTCCAAAATAACTCATTGCTTATCTTTTTTATGTGCTTTACATATTAAAAATGAATATTTATATTGTAAGGCCCGGCAGTGTAATTAAAGTTTACAGCAATTTCGAAGGCACTCAATTTGAGGGCTTAAAGGAGCATAATTTTGCTCAATTGTATGTCAGTGTTGTGCACTTTTCCTCTCCCACGATTGTTACAGACAAATTGTGATGTTTAAAAATCCGTTGAAAACCATAAGAATAGCGTCGCTACAACGCCGGCAAAAGGGTGAATTTCTAAAAAGGACTAGGTTTGTGAACAACCGGTCTGGCCGTTAGGGGGAAATGAGGTACGACGACATAGAGACCCTCCGCCAGTCTGGTCTGTAGTGGGCTGTTAAGAGTAATTCGTCCATTGGGAGGGACGTCCACTCTTTCACATTTTCCATCCTACTCCATCTTATGACGGCATGGTTCCGGTTCGTTGAAAAAATGCCGCCAAGGGTCTGAGAAGTTTGCCTTATATGATTATATATAAACCTTGTTGACACTCTAGAAGTCACATTGTATTCCAATCTTCATGAATCTTTGTCAGAATATTTGTTCTGACAATATAAAAGCTGAGATCGATAATAGTTCCAGTTCGATATAAAAAAAAAACAGGAGTGCCAGGGCACGGGGCAGTTTTCCTTCTATGGCTATAGTAAACTTTTATTTGTTAATACTCTAGTAGTAACAATTCCGTTCAATATCCATGAAACTTGGTCCGAACATTTGTTCTAATGATATCTGGGCCGAGTCCCGAGTCCCGAATATCGAGCTGGGGTGACTGTCGAGCCAGCTCTGACATCGACATTCGGCAAAATCCCCGAATATTGAGCTAGGATGAATGTCGAGCCAGCTCTGACATCGACATTCGGCAAAAGTCCCGAATATCGAGCTGGGGCGAATGATGTGCCAGCTCTGACATCGACATTCGGCACTAGGCCCGAAATCGAGCTGAGGCAAATGTCGAGCCAGCTCTGACATCGACATTCGGCACTAGTTCAAAATATCGAGCTGGGCCAAATGTGGTCCAGTCGAAAGTAGTTCATATCACTAAATAGTTCCCTTTCTCTTACAAACTTAAGACCATTTATCATCGTCAGCTTTAGTGTTCATGTTTATAAAATCCTAGGTTTATCTGCAACAGTTCAGTGCATTCACATAAACAAATTAGTAATTTGAAATTTTTTCCGAATTTTAATGTTCAACGTTTAATGTTAACGCGACTGGATTATGGGTAATGGATAGAGTTGAAAAGACTTTACTATTAATTATATCATTGAAATTCTCTCTTAACATTTAGTTGTCCTCGAATGCTTTGAGCTTTTATGAGTACACACGTACAGCTCATCCCGAAGGTCAATAGCTGGGACTTGGATTATTACAACTAACTTTACATTGTGGCACTTGATAATAAAGTTTCATATTGATAAATTTCCTAACCTCTTAAATCGGTCAGTTTTGCCATCACATGTCCAGTAAACAGACTGTAAATGGGGATTTTCGGTTACAAAAATTAAACTCTTAAGCCTTGAGGAACAGAAACAAAACCGTAATAAAACCATAGCCAACGCCTTGTTGCTTTGGGCAACTAGAAAAAAATGTGTTGATATATCAAAAGTACATTGTATAAAGTATCAAGTATATTGAAAGAGGTCACACTCAAATGGAGTGTGACAGTGTTCATTCGTGTATTGAACGCAAAATAAGAAAACAGGCGATTGAAGTTCCGCAAATGTACGTAGACATGATTTCAGCCGCATGTCGCAAAACCCCATACAAGGTACGGTGTGTAGACCACACGTTCTTCAAGAGATATGATGAACTTGCCAATTGCCCATCAATACGCCCGGGTACTGGAGTTGGATCACCAGTTATGACTGTTATAAGAATATTGAAATACTTGCCCGAAGGGAAGATCCAATATGAGTTAAACCATGGTGATTCCGACTCCAGCGACATCCCAAAAGCCAGAAGTGTTAGAACACGAACGGTACATGTTTCATATCATTACAGTATACTTTTTAACGATTTTAGGATCACATTGTCAAGACACAAAACCTTTCGCACTCAATATGAAGTTAAAAAAACACGATTGTCATGAGTTCACATATATAGAACAATGTGCTTACATGTGTTTTGTGAAGTAACAACTAAAAAGTAAATTGTTGACATTTGTAACGGAATAAAGAATTCGCCATCGAATTTCGACTAGACAGACACGCGTCAATTTTAAACATGCAAGTCCGCGACCGATTGCACTTAATTAGTCGTTGTAAGTCTGTCGTGTTGAAAGCCGAAGTCGGAAACTATACTCTATAACAGTGAAATGTTTGATGTTATTATCAAGGTTTGATATGTATTCCATGCTTTTGACTAACTACATTTTATTGCATCTGATTTGTAAAATGTGTATTTTGTATCATTACACTTTACAGTATTGTGTGATTGCGAAAAAGTAAAAAAAAACAACGTTTTCTATAGATTTAATAGATTTTCTTATGATCTAGAAACTTTTTTTATAGAAGCAGTTTATGCTATGAACTATTTTTGTTATCAATTTCTGCAAGGCGACTAAATGGTACTAATTTTGCTAATAAAACGTTTGGAATTAATAAGTACAGTTTTCCATTTTATCGCTTAATGTTTTCATTTTATTTTAGACTTCTGTAACACGATATTGAAATAGCTGTTGTTACTTTTTATGCACACTGCTTTTTAGCGCAGACAATTGGTCACAAAATCTGTAAAGGTATCTGTGGCGACTCGAGATAATGTCCAAATATATATTGGTGCGTTACTTAACTTGACGATAGTCTACGGGTTTATGTTGTGGACATACATGAATGAGTGTGACGCGATAGCATTCGCATGCTTTTATTTAAAGTGCATTTTGAATTATATGATTTATTACGGTATCTTTTTCTTCCGTCGACTTTTCTAACCAATTATGCACTCGAATGACTAGTGCCGCTTATTTTAACATGAGTGGTCCATACATATACAACACCATGATATGTATCAGAATTCCTTAGTGAATAGTATGGCCATGTGTCTTGGAAAAACAAGAAGTACGTTGTTAAGTTAGGAGTTTCCATAATTTGTTACGTTAAATGTCAAATTGTAACAGAGTACCGAGCTAAAGATCGACATGTTTTTAAATTATTTTATCTCATAGTCGAAAAGCTGTAAATATTGTTTCACTTCTAAAAATAATTAACATTAACATGTTTTCTTTTATTGCTATGACGATTTGATTTATCACACACAAAAATGTTCATCCTTTGTGCAGTAACGATTTCCAAGTCGGTGTGATAAGTATGTTGACATCAAATAATGTCAAATAAACGTTTAGAATGTGATTGTTTGTATTTTTATACATATACACTTCAGTCTGACAGATATCAACATATAGAAGGTATAGAAATATGGAAATACGCATTCAAGTAGCAAGGATAATTTTGCCATCTCGAGGGAAAACTTCAAATACACCCCTTAAAAATGTCGTATCTGGCTTATCTTAATGTTTCGGATGGATTGTTTTAATTGTTTCTGAGAAATTTTATCTCGATATATTTAAAGACAAAGCAAATTACAGCAGTTTCCAACATGAAAATATGTAAAGTAATGTAAAAGATGACCATTTGACAACTATTTCCTAATTTCAGCAGCTTTAAAAAAAGTACTGAAGTTTTTTTCTCCTCCTGAAAAGTTAAGATTTTCTGGTTACGACATTTTCGCACGGAGCCGACGATATGTTTAAACGTTTTAACACAGTGTTCAGCGTGCCCGTTTGTTTTTATATTATTTAAAGCTTTTATGACATGCTTCACTCCATTCATTTTGAGAAAAATGCGAAATTCTGCATTGAGGTCCATGTCCTAACTAAGACAGCCGAAACAGTCAAAAGCCTTCAAACACACAGTTACTAACACAGCCGAAACAGTCAAAAGCCTGCAAACAAGCAGTTACTAACACAGCCGAAACAGCCCAAAGCCTGCAAACACACAGTTACTAACTAACACAGCCGAAAAAGCCAAAAGCCTGCAAATACACAGTTTCTAGCACAGCCGAAACAGTCAAAAGCCTTCAAAGACACAGTTACTAACACAGCCGAAACAGTCCAAAGCCTGCAAACACGCAGTTACTAACACAGCCGAAACAGTCAAAAGCCTGCAAACAAGCAGTTACTTACACAGCCGAAACAGTCAAAAACCTGCAAACACGCAGTTACTAACACAGCCGAAACAGTCAAAAGCCTGAAAACAAGCAGTTACTAACACAGCCGAAACAGTCAAAAGCCTGCAAACAAGCAGTTACTAACACAGCCGAAACAGTCAAAAGCATGCAAACACGCAGTTACTAACACAGCCGAAACAGTCAAAAGCCTGCAAACACGCAGTTACTAACACAGCTGAAACAGCCCAAAGCCTGCAAACGCGCAGTTGCTAACACAGCCGAAACTGTCAAAAGCCTGCAAACACACAGTTACTAACACACAGCCGAAACAGTCAAAAGCCTGCAAATACGCAGTTACTAGAACAGCCGAAACAGCCCAAAGCCTTCAAACACGCAGTTACTTATATAGCCAAAACAGTCAAAAGCCTGCAAACTCGCAGTTACTAACACAGCCGAAACAGCCCAAAGCCTGCAAACACGCAGTTACTTACACAGCCGAAACAGTCAAAGCCTTCAAACACGCAGTTACTAACACAGCCGAAACAGTCAAAGCCTGCAAACACGTAGTTACTAACACAGCCGAAACAGCCCGAAGCCTGCAAACACGCAGTTACTAACACAGCCGAAACAGCCCGAAGCCTGCAAACACGCAGTTACTAACACAGCCGAAACAGTCAAAGCCTGCAAACACACAGTATGCGGTATAGTTGATTCGCTTAATGACTTAAACCACTTGAAATTTTGAAATATGCATCTACTACTATCAAATAAGACGAATGGTGGTGGTGTTGTGAGTACTAGCCAATACAGGGTCCATCATTTTGACTTTATGAATTAATATGAAATACATTTCATAAGTCATTGGAACTTTTCCAGAAAATGTTGTACATGATGTCTCTGTGAGTTCTTACCTGTTTTAGTGTACATCACTGTATATGTCACCAAATGATATATTAAGCAGGTATGAAGACAAGTGTGTTTTGATCATTATTAATGAACGTTTATAACATAAATTATTAAATCATTTCGCGTTTGTAAACATGATTATTTTATGAATGTCAAAAGATTATTTTCAATAAACGAAGCTTTGTTTTTGGTAAGAGTCTTCACCAATGGTGGTATTACGCCGCCTAATGGTGGTATTACGCCGCCTAATGGTGGTATTACGCCGCCTAATGGTGGTATTACGCCGCCTAATGGTGGTATTACGCCGCCTAATGGTGGTATTACGCCGCCTAATGGTGGTATTACGCCGCCTAATGGTGGTATTACGCCGCCTAATGGTGGTATTACGCCGCCTAATGGTGGTATTACGCCGCCTAATGGTGGTATTACGCCGCCTAATTTACAGTTTTTTTTTAAATCTATTCATTTCTTTTTGTTTTGAAATTGCCATTTTGACAATATGTTAAAAAACTTGGTTTACGAACGTGTGTCTATGTTTGTCTGAACGCTCGTACGAAAATTATACCAGTTTACCAGAAGGTAAATGTACGAATACCATGCGGACGCAAAATATGTTGGGAAACAATTTTTGGAAGATAAAAAGCTATTTTTCATTAATAGAGCCGCGTTCTGGGAAAACGGGGTTCAATGCATTCGCGTGCTGCACAATCTTTTCTTGGAAGACACTTTACGCACACGCATTAGGTCCAGTTTTCCCCACTCGAGACTCACTAGTGATCGTCGCATGCTTGTAAGTGCCGATGAGGAAGAAAAATAGCATACCATGCTGGAAAGGTTTTATTTAGTTATCGATGACTTCTTTAAATAATCATACTCAGTTTTAATACTCCACGTTTTTTTTTAATGAAATAGTGCAATAATATGCTTTAAGTGTGTTAATTTCTTTGTAGGGTCTCTTAGACGTTTTAATAAGAAATTAAGGTAAACCAAATTCAAGATGGATATAAAAGTGCATACACATTAAACATGCATCGTGGATATTGTGTTACAAAAGTGTAATAACGCAATTAGTGTCTACTTGGCACGTTGTAATCTGCGAACATATTAGCCTCTAAATCAAAGCGCTGAATGCACTGAATTTGTTCGCTATTGCATAATTTAAGACGCAACTCATTTTTCAAAATTAATCGTAAGTTAAAAACAAACACACGCCATTCAAATTTATAAAGAGTGTTTCATAACGCACGGGCGAGATTTGTGTGCACTTTTTATCATCCTATTTATTTTATAGAGATAACTTAGAGAAAATAACAACATGGCTTTTTTTTGACGTTCTGAAAGCATAGAAAATATGATGAAAATGGTAAAGAGAACTGAATATAAAGACAATTTGCAATCACCATCATATTATATTACAATAATAATATTGTTGGAATATCGAATACCTATCTCACTTAGAATATAATTTCATGATGAATTTCCCTTTACAAAACTTTAGATTTTTGACACCATATAAAAATTCAAAATATACAATAAGATAATTGATGAAAATAAACAAAAAAATAACTCTTCGAGCAATACTTTTTACTCACGAATTAGGTAGTCATAAAACAGCCCTGTTGACCCGTACTTTGTTGTTTATGCATTACTTGTTACCCTAGCAGTTCACACGGTGTCGACAACTCTGACCTAAACATAGGTATAGAGCACTAATGCGCTCTTTCGACGTAGCTGTTTTACCCAGCTTTTCACTTTCCAAGACTTTAACATAACGCCAGCAGACACGCATGAATATTTTCGAATATTTCTTAGGCTGATTCGAGATAAAACCTCAGAACTTTGACTACATCATCTGTGCTCAGCGCAAAGGATGTAGCACTGTACAGTGTAAGGAACTCCGGACTACTCTCTGCATGTCCAAACGACACAATTGTGGCCCCGTTAAAATTAAGCGTTAAAATCCATCTCGCAGAATTTCAGGGTCAGTACTCGTTCACTAATTCGTCCGTGGAGTATATAATTGACTCTCGATAAACACTGTTTTGCTTTCAAGATGAGGAAACAAAATTACCGAAATAATATAGTGTCACGATAAGAGGAAAATCGTTTAATTATCCAACCACAAATGTTTGCCGTACTCGGTCAGCACGTCTGGGAATCGTTTCTGAACGCCTGGATAGGCTGCCCTTATTTAAAAGTTTGCTATTTTGAATTCAATATTTATCGAAAAGCATTGTGCTTAAATGTGCCATTTACAATTCGCAATCAGAATTTTAATGACCCTCGTCATGCGAAAATGGGTCTTATTCCACATGTGCCCATCATATATATGTATATATATATATCCCAATCAGCCTGCGCATCTCTCATTATCAGGAGATACATAATGTGACCATAACACATTGAGTGATTTTATGACAGCATCGCCTCTGACCAGACTGTGCATCGCCTCTGACCAGACTGCGCAAATGCACATGTTGGGCTTAAGATACGCTGGGCGAAACGCATAAGACCCATTTTCGCATGACGCGGCTATGAGCGTGTGATTTAAATGTTTCGAAAGAAAACTGCGTGTACATCAAATATTAACATACGATATATTTTGATGGTGAAGAAATATACTCATAATAAGGCATAAGAGGACACATATGATGTGCACTCCCGTAGTATAATTTGTTTCTACTTACACTAATTTGTGATTTGACAATGATAACACACATTTCATGCGGTGAATATGCGACTTACAAGTGAAAAAAACACAAAAGTTAAACTTTTGTTTTCAATTTAATTATTTAGAAACGTAAATTGCAACCTTTATTTCAAAGTAAACATTTGCGCCGACTACCTTTTTAAAAGATATTTCTTTTTATATATTTCTTTCCTTTAGTTGTTTTTTATATTCGGTTTTAGCGATTATAAATCATTTTTGTGGTAGTCTAACCTTCTTACTATTGGGTTGTTAGCACCCGTAAATACAAAAGATCGCCGCTATTTGTTGAGAGCAAAAGAACATTTCCCAGAAATATCAAATTTAACCCCGCTGTAGAAGCATGCACTATGAACGAGGTTACGAAACATCCCACTATACTTGTTTATCAGCAAAAGTGTTATTCTAACCTGGGCGGTGGTGGTGTACATTTATCATTTTTTGGATCAGTTCGCTGCGCGTGTTTCCCCTCCACCCTACGTCCCATTTGAATGCTGCCTTCAGCAACTTCCGGTGTTATGTATGAGTTAGAGATACTGGCCATTTTCGGGGACCCACATATTGTTAACATGTATCTTTTGTATTGAAATTAAATATGCAATGCATACACAACACATTAGCTTTGGGCCAGATAGGGGGAGGGGATGTACAGGCCTAGTAAATCATTTATAACATTGAATGCAATTTCAATCAACCCAATTGCTTAAGCTTAAAAGATAGCAAACACTTATTAAAAAAACATGGCATGTAAGATATAGTGGACCAACAAGTAAGAATATGTATGTTCGTTTGCATTTCAATTGTATTCGTCAAAACTGTTACAATATGAGCCGCGTTCTGGGAAAACTGTGCTTAATGCATGTGCGTACAGTGTCGTCTCAGACTTAATTGTGCAGTCCTCACATGCTGCAATTTCCAGCTATTTAGTTTTTACTAATGAACTTTTGGCAGACTTAGGCACGTAGAAAGAGTGGTTATATCTGCAATAAACATCACTCACATGTACGTTGAATGTGCGGTTAAACTAGAAATAAAACGGCACATAAATCTATGATGGCTTGGTGGGTAATGCCAGAGTTTATGGTGAAGGGGTAGATACCCACTATATGTAAATATGTACATCCGTATGTTAAATGGTTGGTTTAAGCTTGTATCTACAGATAAAAAAATGAAAGGTTTAAAAACAATCACTTTGTTACTGTTCTAAAGGTTACCGTAACTGGGTATATATATATATATATATATATATATATATATATATATATATATATATATATATATATATATATATATATATATATATATATAAAGCTGACGTTGGAAAATCATGGTTTTAGAAAGATGTAACATTTTAAATTTTATTCAAATCTATCAAGAAATGATTTAATTTTACAACATTTGTTAATGCAGTATTTGATGGTGTTTGTTCACATGCACTTAACTTACAGAATACAACAGTCGGGATTTTTTTAATCTTCTGATTTCCTAGCACCATCTTTCAGTGTCTCTATTTTGATTCAGGATGTTGGGAGTGAATTGTAAAACTACAACATGTTGTTTGTATTATAAACTGATAACGTCAAACTTGCTTCCGCATAATAAGTCTTTCAAAATACGGACAGGATGTGATATCGACCGCAATTTGTATATAAACATGTGTTTATATCGTTTCTACACACATTTCTGAAAGCGACATAAGGTACGTTGTTATTTTCGTATTTTATTGGTCACAGGTTGCGAAAATGTAACACATGCTTGCTAAGTAAGGCTTAAAGTTGCTAAACCGTAAATGCTTAAATAATAAGACATGTGCGCATACATCAGAAACAAAACAGACACACTGAATAACGATGATTTGAGTCGTGTTCTGAGAAAACTGGGCATAATGCATGTGCGTAAAGTGTCGTCCCAGATTAGCCTGTGCAGTTCGCATAGGCTTATCAGGGACGACACTTTCCACCAATTGGATTTTTGCTAAGAAGAGACTTCATTTAAACGAAAAGTGTCATAAAAGCGGAAAGTGTCGTCCCAGATTAGCCTGTGCGGACTGCACAGTCTAATCTGGGACGACACTTTACGCACAAGCATTAAGCCATGTTTTCTCAGAATACGGCTCATTTAATCGTATTAATAAAATTTCTACAAAATCAATGTTCATTTCTTTAAAAAATGTTGATTCATGGTTGTTTTTTGGTCAATACGCAGCGATTTGGAGTTCTGATATTTCAAGTTATATTAAAACTTGTATATTGTTAAAATGTAATTTTGCGTATAGTTGAATGTTGTGTGTATTTTATGGCTTTAATAATAGTGATCAAATGAAACGCTTGATGTAATTGTTTCAGAAGAAGTAGACCTAACCTCGTATAATTAAAAGGTGTTGTCAAAATGATGTTACATGTTTAAAGCCGGCCGAGTTGATATTTTTCACAACAATTTGGTTTACTTAACTGACCAGAATTCATCAGTATTCGTCAGATACATTCTAAAGCTTAAGTCTTCCATA
The DNA here is from genome assembly GCF_020536995.1 of Dreissena polymorpha. Lineage (NCBI taxonomy): Eukaryota > Metazoa > Mollusca > Bivalvia > Myida > Dreissenidae > Dreissena > Dreissena polymorpha. The sequence continues at coordinate 108,966,630 of NC_068357.1, read as the reverse complement.
CTGATTTTCGCAAAAATTGTGCCTTATCCGGTACATAACGGAATCCTCAAGACTTATATTAACCTGTGACGAGTACACGCTTTGGGTC